>NW_027207768.1:0-104000 GCF_963455315.2 Globicephala melas
GTTCGGGCTAGGGTTATGGTTAGGGGACGGGGACGGTTTAGGGTCCAGGTGAGGGTACGACAACGCTTTAGGGGCAGCGTACGTGTGAGGGCGTGGGTTAGTGTCAGCGTACGGGTTAGGATTAGGGGACGGGTGAGGGTCAGGCTTCGGGGAAGGGTTAGGGTTAGGGTTCGGTCTAGGGTTAGGGTTAGGGGACGGGGAAGGTTTAGGGTCCAGGTGAGGGTACGACAACGCTTTAGGGGGAGCGTATGTGTGAGGGCGGGGGTTAGTGTCAGCGTACGGGTTAGGATTAGGGGACGGGTGAGTGTCAGGCTTCGGGGAAGGGTTAGGGTTAGGGTTCGGGCTAGGGTTAGGTTTAGGGGACGGGGACGGTTTAGGGTCCAGGTGAGGGTACGACAACGCGTTAGGGGGAGCGTACGTGTGAGGGCGCGGGTTAGTGTCACCGTACGGGTTAGGATTAGGGGACGTGTGAGGGTCAGGCTTCGGGGAAGGGTTAGGGTTAGGGTTCGGGCTAGGGTTAGGGTTAGGGGACGGGGACGGTTTAGGGTCCAGGTGAGGGTACGACAACGCTTTAGGGGGAGCGTACGTGTGAGGGCGCGGGTTAGTGTCAGCGTACGGGTTAGGATTAGGGGACGGGTGAGGGTCAGGCTTCGGGGAAGGGTTAGGGCTAGGGTTCGGGCTAGGGTTAGGGTTAGGGGACGGGGACGGTTTAGGGTCCAGGTGAGGGTACGACAACGCTTTAGGGGGAGCGTACGTGTGAGGGCGCGTGTTATTGTCAGCGTACGGGTTAGGATTAGGGGACGGGTGAGGGTCAGGCTTCGGGGAAGGGTTAGGGTTCGGGCTAGGGTTAGGGTTAGGGGACGGGGAAGGTTTAGGGTCCAGGTGAGGGTACGACAACGGTTTAGGGGGAGCGTACGTGTGAGGGCGCGGGTTAGTGTCAGCGTACGGGTTAGGATTAGGGGACGGGTGAGGTTCAGACTTCGGGGAAGGGTTAGGGTTAGGGTTCGGGCTAGGGTTAGGGTTAGGGCACGGGGACGGTTTAGGGTCCAGGTGAGGGTACGACAACGCTTTAGGGGGAGCGTACGTGTGAGGGCGCGGGTTAGTGTCAGCGTACGGGTTAGGATTAGGGGACGGGTGAGGGTCAGGCTTCGGGGAAGGGTTAGGGTTAGGGTTTGGGCTAGGGTTAGGGTTAGGAAACGGGGACGGTTTAGGATCAAGGTGAGAGGACGACAATGCTTTAGGGGGAGCGTACGTGTGAGGGCGCGGGTTAGTGTCAGCGTACGGGTTAGGATTAGGGGACGGGTGAGGGTCAGGCTTCGGGGAAGGGTTAGGGTTAGGGTTCGGGCTAGGGTTAGGGTTAGGGGACGGGGACGGTTTAGGGTCCAGGTGAGGGTACGACAACGCTTTAGGGGGAGCGTACGTGTGAGGGCGCGGGTTAGTGTCAGCGTACGGGTTAGGATTAGGGGACGGGTGAGGGTCAGGCTTCGGGGAAGGGTTAGGGTTAGGGTTCGGGCTAGGGTTAGGGTTAGGGGACGGGGACGGTTTAGGGTCCAGGTGAGGGTACGACAACGCTGTAGGGGGAGCGTACGTGTGAGGGCGCGGGTTAGTGTCAGCGTACGGGTTAGGATTAGGGGACGGGTGAGGGTCAGGCTTCGGGGAAGGGTTAGGGTTAGGGTTCGGGCTAGGGTTAGGGTTAGGGGCCGGGGACGGTTTAGGATCCAGGTGAGGGTACGACAACGCTTTAGGGGGAGCGTTCGTGTGAGGGCGCGGGTTAGTGTCAGCGTACGGGTTAGGATTAGGGGACGGGTGAGTGTTAGGCTTCGGGGAAGTGTTAGGGTTAGGGTTCGGGCTAGGGTTAGGGTTAGGGGACGGGGACGGTTTAGGGTCCAGGTGAGGGCACGACAACGCTTTAGGGGGAGCGTACGTGTGAGGGCGCGGGTTATTGTCAGCGTACGGGTTAGGATTAGGGGACGGGTGAGGGTCAGGCTTCGGGGAAGGGTTAGGGTTAGGGTTCGGGCTAGGGTTAGGGTTAGGGGACGGGAAAGGTTTAGGGTCCAGGTGAGGGTACGACAACGGTTTAGGGGGAGCGTACGTGTGAGGGCGCGGGTTAGTGTCAGCGTACGGGTTAGGATTAGGGGACGGGTGAGGGTCAGGCTTCGGGGAAGGTTTAGGGTTAGGGTTCGGGCTAGGGTTAGGGTTAGGGCACGGGGACGGTTTAGGGTCCAGGTGAGGGTACGACAACGCTTTAGGGGGAGCGTACGTGAGAGGGCGCGGGTTAGTGTCAGCGTAAGAGTTAGGATTAGGGGACGGCTGAGGGTCAGGCTTCGGGGAAGGGTTAGGGTTAGGGTTCGGGCTAGGGTTAGGGTTAGGAAACGGGGACGGTTTAGGGTCAAGGTGAGGGTACGACAACGTTGTAGGGGGAGCGTACGTGTGAGGGCGTGGGTTAGTGTCAGCGTACGGGTTAGGATTAGGGGACGGGTGAGGGTCAGGCTTCGGGGAAGGGTTAGGGTTAGGGTTCGGGCTAGGGTTAGGGTTAGGGGACGGGGACGGTTTAGGGTCCAGGTGAGGGTACGACAACGCTGTAGGGGGAGCGTACGTGTGAGGGCGCGGGTTAGTGTCAGCGTACGGGTTAGGATTAGGGGACGGGTGAGGGTCAGGCTTCGGGGAAGGGTTAGGGTTAGGGTTCGGGCTAGGGTTAGGGTTAGGGGCCGGGGACGGTTTAGGATCCAGGTGAGGGTACGACAACGCTTTAGGGGGAGCGTTCGTGTGAGGGCGCGGGTTAGTGTCAGCGTACGGGTTAGGATTAGGGGACGGGTGAGGGTTAGGCTTCGGGGAAGTGTTAGGGTTAGGGTTCGGGCTAGGGATAGGGTTAGGGGACGGGGACGGTTTAGGGTCCAGGTGAGGGCACGACAACGCTTTAGGGGGAGCGTACGTGTGAGGGCGCGGGTTATTGTCAGCGTACGGGTTAGGATTAGGGGACGGGTGAGGGTCAGGCTTTGGGGAAGGGTTAGGGTTAGGGTTCGGGCTAGGGTTAGGGTTAGGGGACGGGAAAGGTTTAGGGTCCAGGTGAGGGTACGACAACGGTTTAGGGGGAGCGTACGTCTGAGGGCGCGGGTTAGTGTCAGCGTACGGGTTAGGATTAGGGGACGGGTGAGGGTCAGGCTTCGGGGAAGGTTTAGGGTTAGGGTTCGGGCTAGGGTTAGGGTTAGGGCACGGGGACGGTTTAGGGTCCAGGTGAGGGTACGACAACGCTTTAGGGGGAGCGTACGTGAGAGGGCGCGGGTTAGTGTCAGCGTAAGAGTTAGGATTAGGGGACGGCTGAGGGTCAGGCTTCGGGGAAGGGTTAGGGTTAGGGTTCGGGCTAGGGTTAGGGTTAGGAAACGGGGACGGTTTAGGGTCAAGGTGAGGGTACGACAACGTTGTAGGGGGAGCGTACGTGTGAGGGCGTGGGTTCGTGTCAGCGTACGGGTTAGGATTAGGGGACGGGTGAGGGTCAGGCTTTGGGGAAGGGTTAGGGTTAGGGTTAGGGCTAGGGTTAGGGTTAGGGGACAGGGACGGTTTAGGGTCCAGGTGAGGGTACGACAACGCTTTAGGGGGAGCGTACGTGTGAGGGCGCGGGTTAGTGTCAGCGTACGGGTTAGGATTAGGGGACGGGTGAGGGTCAGGCTTCGGGGAAGGGTTAGGGTTAGGGTTCGGGCTAGGGTTAGGGTTAGGGGACGGGGACGGTTTAGGGTCCAGGTGAGGGTACGACAACGCTTTAGGGGGAGCGTACTTGTGAGGGCGCGGGTTAGTGTCAGCGTACGGTTTAGGATTAGGGGACGCGTGAGGGTCAGGCTTCGGGGAAGGGTTAGGGTTAGGGTTCGGGCTAGGGTTAGGGTTAGGGGACGGGGACGGTTTAGGGTCCAGGTGAGGGTACGACAACGCTTTAGGGGGAGCGTACGTGTGAGGGCGCGGGTTAGTGTCAGCGTACGGGTTAGGATTAGGGGACGGGTGAGGGTCAGGCTTCGGGGAAGGGTTAGGGTTAGGGTTCGGGCTAGGGTTAGGGTTAGGGGATGGGGACGGTTTAGGGTCCAGGTGAGTGTACGACAACGCTTTAGGGGGAGCGTACGTGTGAGGGCGCGGCTTAGTGTCAGCGTACGGTTTAGGATTAGGGGACGGGTGAGGGTCAGGCTTCGGGGAAGGGTTAGGGTTAGGGTTCGGGCTAGGGTTAGGGTTAGGGGATGGGGACGGTTTAGGGTCCAGGTGAGGGTACGACAACGCTTTAGGGGGAGCGTACATGTGAGGGCGCGGGTTAGTGTCAGCGTACAGGTTAGGATTAGCGGACGGGTGAGGGTCAGGCTTCGGGGAAGGGTTAGGGTTAGGGTTCGGGCTAGGGTTAGGGTTAGGGGACGGGGACGGTTTAGGATCCAGGTGAGGGTACGAGAACGCTTTATGGGGAGCGTACGTGTGAGGGCGCGGGTTAGTGTCAGCGTACAGGTTAGGATTAGGGGACGCGTGAGGGTCAGGTTTGGGGAAGGGTTAGGGTTATGGTTCGGGCTAGGGTTAGGGTTAGGGGACGGGGACGGTTTAGGGTCCAGGTGAGGGTACGACAACGCTTTAGGGGGAGCGTACGTGTGAGGGCGCGGGTTAGTGTCAGCGTACGGGTTAGGATTAGGGGACGGGTGAGGGTCAGGCTTCGGGGAAGGGTTAGGGTTAGGGTTCGGTCTAGGGTTAGGTTTAGGGGACGGGGAAGGTTTAGGGTCCAGGTGAGGGTACGACAACGCTTTAGGGGGAGCGTACGTGTGAGGGCGCGGGTTAGTGTCAGCGTACGGGTTAGGATTAGGGGACGGGTGAGGGTCAGGCTTCGGGGAAGGGTTAGGGTTAGGGTTCGGGCTAGGGTTAGGGTTAGGGGACGGGGACGGTTTAGGGTCCAGGTGAGGGTACGACAACGCTTTAGGGGGAGCGTACGTGTGAGGGCGCGGGTTAGTGTCAGCGTACGGGTTAGGATTAGGGGACGGGTGAGGGTCAGGCTTCGGGGAAGGGTTAGGGTTAGGGTTCTGGCTAGGGTTAGGGTTAGGGGACGGGGACGGTTTAGGGTCCAGGTGAGGGTACGACAACGCTTTAGGGGGAGCGTACGTGTGAGGGCGCGGCTTAGTGTCAGCGTACGGGTTAAGATTAGGGGACGGGTGAGGGTCAGGCTTCGGGGAAGGGTTAGGGTTAGGGTTCGGGCTAGGGTTAGGGTTAGGGGACGGGGACGGTTTAGGGTCCAGGTGAGGGTACGACAACGCTTTAGGGGGAGCGTACGTGTGAGGGTGGGGGTTAGTGTCAGCGTACGGGTTAGGATTAGGGGACGGGTGAGGGTCAGGCTTCGGGGAAGGGTTAGGGTTAGGGTTCGGGCTAGGGTTAGGGTTAGGGGACGGGGACGGTTTAGGGTCCAGGTGAGTGTACGACAACGCTTTAGGGGGAGCGTACGTGTGAGGGCGCGGGTTAGTGTCAGCGTACGGGTTAGGATTAGGGGACGGGTGAGGGTTAGGCTTCGGGGAAGTGTTAGGGTTAGGGTTCGGGCTAGGGTGAGGGTTAGGGGACGGGGACGGTTTAGGGTCCAGGTGAGGGTACGACAACGCTTTAGGGGGAGCGTACGTGTGAGGGCGCGGGTTAGTGTCAGCGTACGGGTTAGGATTAGGGGACGGGTGAGGGTCAGGCTTCGGGGAAGGGTTAGGGTTAGGGTTCGGGCTAGGGTTAGGGTTAGGGGACGGGGACGGTTTAGGGTCCAGGTGAGGGTACGACAACGCTTTAGGGGGAGCGTACGTGTGAGGGTGGGGGTTAGTGTCAGCGTACGGGTTAGGATTAGGGGACGGGTGAGGGTCAGGCTTCGGGGAAGGGTTAGGGCTAGGGTTCGGGCTAGGGTTAGGGTTAGGGGACGGGGACGGTTTAGGGTCCAGGTGAGGGTACGACAACGCTTTAGGGGGAGCGTACGTGTGAGGGCGCAGGTTAGTGTCAGCGTACGGGTTAGGATTAGGGGACGGGTGAGGGTCAGGCTTCAGGGAAGGGTTAGGGTTAGGGTTCGGGCTAGGGTTAGGGTTAGGGCACGGGGACGGTTTAGGGTCCAGGTGAGGGTACGACAACGCTTTAGGGGGAGCGTACGTGAGAGGGCGCGGGTTAGTGTCAGCGTACGAGTTAGGATTAGGGGACGGGTGAGGGTCACGCTTCGGGGAAGGGTTAGGGTTAGGGTTCGGGCTAGGGTTAGGGTTAGGAAACGGGGACGGTTTAGGGTCAAGGTGAGGGTACGACAACGTTGTAGGGGGAGCGTACGTGTGAGGGCGTGGGTTAGTGTCAGCGTACGGGTTAGGATTAGGGGACGGGTGAGGGTCAGGCTTCGGGGAAGGGTTAGGGTTAGGGTTCGGGCTAGGGTTAGGGTTAGGGGACGGGGACGGTTTAGGGTCCAGGTGAGGGTACGACAACGCTTTAGGGGGAGCGTACGTGTGAGGGCGCGGGTTAGTGTCAGCGTACGGGTTAGGATTAGGGGACGGGTGAGGGTCAGGTTTCGGGGAAGGGTTAGGGTTAGGGTTCGGGCTAGGGTTAGGGTTAGGGGACGGGGACGGTTTAGGGTCCAGGTGAGGGTACGACAACGCTTTAGGGGGAGCGTACGTGTGAGGGCGCGGGTTAGTGTCAGCGTACGGTTTAGGATTAGGGGACGGGTGAGGGTCAGGCTTCGGGGAAGGGTTAGGGTTAGGGTTCGGGCTAGGGTTAGGGTTAGGGGACGGGGACGGTTTAGGGTCCAGGTGAGGGTACGACAACGCTTTAGGGGGAGCGTACGTGTGAGGGCGCGGGTTAGTGTCAGCGTACTGGTTAGGATTAGGGGACGGGTGAGGGTCAGGCTTCGGGGAAGGGTTAGGGTTAGGGTTCGGGCTAGGGTTAGGGTTAGGGGACGGGGACGGTTTAGGGTACAGGGGAGGGTACGACAACGCTTTAGTGGGAGCGTACGTGTGAGGGCGCGGGTTAGTGTCAGCGTACGGTTTAGGATTAGGGGACGGGTGAGGGTCAGGCTTCGGGGAAGGGTTAGGGTTAGGGTTCGTGCTAGGGTTAGGGTTAGGGGACGGGGACGGTTTAGGGTCCAGGTGAGGGTACGACAACGCTTTAGGGGGAGCGTACGTGTGAGGGCGGGGGTTAGTGTCAGCGTACGGGTTAGGATTAGGGGACGGGTGAGGGTCAGGCTTCGGGGAAGGGTTAGGGTTAGGGTTCGGGCTAGGGTTAGGGTTAGGGGCCGGGGACGGTTTAGGGTCCAGGTGAGTGTACGACAACGCTTTAGGGGGAGCGTACGTGTGAGGGCGCGGGTTAGTGTCAGCGTACGGGTTAGGATTAGGGGACGGGTGAGGGTCAGGCTTCGGGGAAGGGTTAGGGTTAGGGTTCGGTCTAGGGTTAGGTTTAGGGGACGGGGAAGGTTTAGGGTCCAGGTGAGGGTACGACAACGCTTTAGGGGGAGCGTACGTGTGAGGGCGCGGGTTAGTGTCAGCGTATGGGTTAGGATTAGGGGACGGGTGAGGGTCAGGCTTCGGGGAAGGGTTAGGGTTAGGGTTCGGGCTAGGGTTAGGGTTAGGGGACGGGGACGGTTTAGGGTCCAGGTGAGGATACGACAACGCTTTAGGGGGAGCGTACGTGTGAGGGCGCGGGTTAGTGTCAGCGTACGGGTTAGGATTAGGGGACGGGTGAGGGTCAGGCTTCGGGGAAGGGTTAGGGTTAGGGTTCGGTCTAGGGTTAGGGTTAGGGGACGGGGAAGGTTTAGGGTCCAGGTGAGGATACGACAACGCTTTAGGGGGAGCGTACGTGTGAGGGCGCGGGTTAGTGTCAGCGTACGGGTTAGGATTAGGGGACGGGTGAGGGTCAGGCTTCGGGGAAGGGTTAGGGTTAGGGTTCGGGCTAGGGTTAGGGTTAGGGGACGGGGACGGTTTAGGGTCCAGGTGAGGGTACGACAACGCTTTAGGGGGAGCGTACGTGTGAGGGCGGGGGTTAGTGTCAGCGTACGGGTTAGGATTAGGGGACGGGTGAGGGTCAGGCTTCGGGGAAGTGTTAGGGTTAGGGTTCGGGCTAGGTTTAGGGTTAGGAAACGGGGACGGTTTAGGGTCAAGGTGAGGGTACGACAATGCTTTAGGGGGAGCGTACGTGTGAGGGCGCGGGTTAGTGTCAGCGTACGGGTTAGGATTAGGGTACGGGTGAGGGTCAGGCTTCGGGGAAGGGTTAGGGTTAGGGTTCGGGCTAGGGTTAGGGTTAGGGGACGGGGACGGTTTAGGGTCCAGGTGAGGGTACGACAACGCCTTAGGGGGAACGTACGTGTGAGGGCGCGGGTTAGTGTCAGCGTGCGGGTTAGGATTAGGGGACGGGTGAGGGTCAGGTTTGGGGAAGGTTTAGGGTTAGGGTTCGGGCTAGGGTTAGGGTTAGGGGACGGGGACGGTTTAGGGTCCAGGTGAGGGTACGACAACGCTTTAGGGGGAGCGTACGTGTGAGGGCGCGGGTTAGTGTCAGCGTACGGGTTAGGATTAGGGGACGGGTGAGGGTCAGGCTTCGGGGAAGGGTTAGGGTTAGGGTTCGGTCTAGGGTTAGGTTTAGGGGACGGGGAAGGTTTAGGGTCCAGGTGAGGGTACGACAACGCTTTAGGGGGAGCGTACGTGTGAGGGCGCGGGTTAGTGTCAGTGTATGGGTTAGGATTAGCGGACGGGTGAGGGTCAGGCTTCGGGGAAGGGTTAGGGTTAGGGTTCGGGCTAGGGTTAGGGTTAGGGGACAGGGACGGTTTAGGGTCCAGGTGAGGGTACGACAACGCTTTAGGGGGAGCGTACGTGTGAGGGCGCGGGTTAGTGTCAGCGTACGGGTTAGGATTAGGGGACGGGTGAGGGTCAGGCTTCGGGGAAGGGTTAGGGTTAGGGTTCGGGCTAGGGTTAGGGTTAGGGGACGGGGACGGTTTAGGGTCCAGGTGAGGGTACGACAACGCTTTAGGGGGAGCGAACGTGTGAGGGCGCGGCTTAGTGTCAGCGTACGGGTTAGGATTAGGGGACGGGTGAGGGTCAGGCTTCGGGGAAGGGTTAGGGTTAGGGTTCGGGCTAGGGTTAGGGTTAGGGTTAGGGGACGGGGACGGTTTAGGGTCCAGGTGAGGGTACGACAACGCTTTAGGGGGAGTGTACGTGTGAGGGCGGGGGTTAGTGTCAGCGTACGGGTTAGGATTAGGGGACGGGTGAGGGTCAGGCTTCGGGGAAGGGTTAGGGTTAGGGTTCAGGCTAGGGTTAGGGTTAGGGGCCGGGGACGGTTTAGGGTCCAGGTGAGTGTACGACAACGCTTTAGGGGGAGCGTACGTGTGAGGGCGCGGGTTAGTGTCAGCGTACGGGTTAGGATTAGGGGACGGGTGAGGGTTAGGCTTCGGGGAAGTGTTAGGGTTAGGGTTCGGGCTAGGGTTAGGGTTAGGGGACGGGGACGGTTTAGGGTCCAGGTGAGGGTACGACAGCGCTTTAGGGGGAGCGTACATGTGAGGGCGCGGGTTAGTGTCAGCGTACGGGTTAGGATTAGGGGACGGGTGAGGGTCAGACTTCGGGGAAGGGTTAGGGTTAGGGTTCGGTCTAGGGTTAGGTTTAGGGGACGGGGAAGGTTTAGGGTCCAGGTGAGGGTACGACAACGCTTTAGGGGGAGCGTACGTGTGAGGGCGCGGGTTAGTGTCAGCGTACGGGTTAGGATTAGCGGACGGGTGAGGGTCAGGCTTCGGGGAAGGGTTAGGGTTAGGGTTCGGGCTAGGGTTAGGGTTAGGGGACGGGGACGGTTTAGGGTCCAGGTGAGGGTACGACAACGCTTTAGGGGGAGCGTACGTGTGAGGGCGCGGGTTAGTGTCAGCGTACGGGTTAGGATTAGGGGACGGGTGAGGGTCAGGCTTCGGGGAAGGGTTAGGGTTAGGGTTCGGGCTAGGGTTAGGGTTAGGGGACGGGGACGGTTTAGGGTCCAGGTGAGGGTACGACAACGCTTTAGGGGGAGCGTACGTGTGAGGGCGCGGGTTAGTGTCAGCGTACGGGTTAGGATTAGGGGACGGGTGAGGGTCAGGCTTCGGGGAAGGGTTAGGGTTAGGGTTCGGGCTAGGGTTAGGGTTAGGGGACGGGGACGGTTTAGGGTCCAGGTGAGGGTACGACAACGCTTTAGGGGGAGCGTACGTGTGAGGGCGGGGGTTAGTGTCAGCGTACGGGTTAGGATTAGGGGACGGGTGAGGGTCAGGCTTCGGGGAAGGGTTAGGTTTAGGGTTCAGGCTAGGGTTAGGGTTAGGGGCCGGGGACGGTTTAGGGTCCAGGTGAGGGTACGACAACGCTTTAGGGGGAGCGTACATGTGAGGGCGCGGGTTAGTGTCAGCGTACGGGTTAGGATTAGGGGACGGGTGAGGGTCAGGCTTCGGGGAAGGGTTAGGGTTAGGGTTCGGGCTAGGGTTAGGGTTAGGGGACGGGGACGGTTTAGGGTCCAGGTGAGGGTACGACAACGCTTTAGGGGGAGCGTACGTGTGAGGGCGCGGGTTAGTGTCAGCGTACGGTTTAGGATTAGGGGACGGGTGAGGGTCAGGCTTCGGGGAAGGGTTAGGGTTAGGGTTCGGGCTAGGGTTAGGGTTAGGGGACGGGGACGGTTTAGGGTCCAGGTGAGGGTACGACAACGCTTTAGGGGGAGCGTACGTGTGAGGGCGCGGGTTAGTGTCAGCGTACGGGTTAGGATTAGGGGACGGGTGAGGGTCAGGATTCGGGGAAGGGTTAGGGTTAGGGTTCGGGCTAGGGTTAGGTTTAGGGGACGGGGAAGGTTTAGGGTCCAGGTGAGGGTACGACAACGCTTTAGGGGGAGCGTACGTGTGAGGGCGCGGGTTAGTGTCAGCGTACGGGTTAGGATTAGGGGACGGGTGAGGGTCAGGCTTCGGGGAAGGGTTAGGGTTAGGGTTCGGGCTAGGGTTAGGGTTAGGGGACGGGGACGGTTTAGGGTCCAGGTGAGGGTATGACAACGCTTTAGGGGGAGCGTACGTGTGAGGGCGCGGGTTAGTGTCAGCGTACGGGTTAGGATTAGGGGACGGGTGAGGGTCAGGCTTCGGGGAAGGGTTAGGGTTAGGGTTCGGGCTAGGGTTAGGGTTAGGGGACGGGGACGGTTTAGGGTCCAGGTGAGGGTACGACAACGCTTTAGGGGGAGCGTACGTGTGAGGGCGCGGGTTAGTGTCAGCGTACGGGTTAGGATTAGGGGACGGGTGAGGGTCAGGCTTCGGGGAAGGGTTAGGGTTAGGGTTCGGTCTAGGGTTAGGGTTAGGGGACGGGGATGGTTTAGGGTCCAGGTGAGGGTACGACAACGCTTTAGGGGGAGCGTACGTGTGAGCGCGGGGGTTAGTGTCAGCGTACGGGTTAGGATTAGGGGACGGGTGAGGGTCAGGCTTCGGGGAAGTGTTAGGGTTAGGGTTCGGGCTAGGGTTAGGGTTAGGGGACGGGGACGGTTTAGGGTCCAGGTGAGGGTATGACAACGCTTTAGGGGGAGCGTACGTGTGAGGGCGCGGGTTAGTGTCAGCGTACGGGTTAGGATTAGGGGACGGGTGAGGGTCAGGCTTCGGGGAAGGGTTAGGGTTAGGGTTCAGTCTAGGGTTAGGTTTAGGGGACGGGAAAGGTTTAGGGTCCAGGTGAGGGTACGACAACGCTTTAGGGGGAGCGTACGTGTGAGGGCGTGGGTTAGTGTCAGCGTACGGGTTAGGATTAGGGGACGGGTGAGGGTCAGGCTTCGGGGAAGGGTTAGGGTTAGGGTTCGGGCTAGGGTTAGGGTTAGGGGACGGGGAAGGTTTACGGTCCAGGTGAGGATACGACAACGCTTTAGGGGGAGCGTACGTGTGAGGGCGCGGGTTAGTGTCAGCGTTCGGGTTAGGATTAGGGGACTGGTGAGGGTCAGGCTTCGGGGAAGGGTTAGGGTTAGGGTTCGGGCTAGGGTTAGGGTTAGGGGACGGGGACGGTTTAGGGTCCTGGTGAGGGTACGACAACGCTTTAGGTGGAGCGTACGTGTGAGGGCGCGGCTTAGTGTCAGCGTACGGGTTAGGATTAGGGGACGGGTGAGGGTCAGGCTTCGGGGAAGGGTTAGGGTTAGGGTTCGGTCTAGGGTTAGGGTTAGGGGACGGGGAAGGTTTACGGTCCAGGTGAGGATACGACAACGCTTTAGGGGGAGCGTACGTGTGAGGGCGCGGGTTAGTGTCAGCGTACGGGTTAGGATTAGGGGACGGGTGATGGTCAGGCTTCGGGGAAGGGTTAGGGTTAGGGTTCGGGCTAGGGTTAGGGTTAGGGGACGGGGACGGTTTAGGGTCCAGGTGAGGATACGACAACGCTTTAGGGGGAGCGTACATGTGAGGGCGCGGGTTAGTGTCAGCGTACGGGTTAGGATTAGGGGACGGGTGAGGGTCAGACTTCGGGGAAGGGTTAGGGTTAGGGTTCGGTCTAGGGTTAGGTTTAGGGGACGGGGAAGGTTTAGGGTCCAGGTGAGGGTACGACAACGCTTTAGGGGGAGCGTACGTGTGAGGGCGCGGGTTAGTGTCAGCGTACGGGTTAGGATTAGCGGACAGGTGAGGGTCAGGCTTCGGGGAAGGGTTAGGTTTAGGGTTCGGGCTAGGGTTAGGGTTAGGGGACGGGGACGGTTTAGGGTCCAGGTGAGGGTACGACAACGCTTTAGGGGGAGCGTACGTGTGAGGGCGCGGGTTAGTGTCAGCGTACGGGTTAGGATTAGGGGACGGGTGAGGGTCAGGCTTCGGGGAAGGGTTAGGGTTAGGGTTCGGGCTAGGGTTAGGGTTAGGGGACGGGGACGGTTTAGGGTCCAGGTGAGGGTACGACAACGCTTTAGGGGGAGCGTACGTGTGAGGGCGCGGGTTAGTGTCAGCGTACGGGTTAGGATTAGGGGACGGGTGAGGGTCAGGCTTCGGGGAAGGGTTAGGGTTAGGGTTCGGGCTAGGGTTAGGGTTAGGGGACGGGGACGGTTTAGGGTCCAGGTGAGGGTACGACAACGCTTTAGGGGGAGCGTACGTGTGAGGGCGGGGGTTAGTGTCAGCGTACGGGTTAGGATTAGGGGACGGGTGAGGGTCAGGCTTCGGGGAAGGGTTAGGTTTAGGGTTCAGGCTAGGGTTAGGGTTAGGGGCCGGGGACGGTTTAGGGTCCAGGTGAGGGTACGACAACGCTTTAGGGGGAGCGTACATGTGAGGGCGAGGGTTAGTGTCAGCGTACGGGTTAGGATTAGGGGACGGGTGAGGGTCAGGCTTCGGGGAAGGGTTAGGGTTAGGGTTCGGGCTAGGTTTAGGGTTAGGGGACGGGGACGGTTTAGGGTCCAGGTGAGGGTACGACAACGCTTTAGGGGGAGCGTACGTGTGAGGGCGCGGGTTAGTGTCAGCGTACGGTTTAGGATTAGGGGACGGGTGAGGGTCAGGCTTCGGGGAAGGGTTAGGGTTAGGGTTCGGGCTAGGGTTAGGGTTAGGGGACGGGGACGGTTTAGGGTCCAGGTGAGGGTACGACAACGCTTTAGGGGGAGCGTACGTGTGAGGGCGCGGGTTAGTGTCAGCGTACGGGTTAGGATTAGGGGACGGGTGAGGGTCAGGATTCGGGGAAGGGTTAGGGTTAGGGTTCGGGCTAGGGTTAGGTTTAGGGGACGGGGAAGGTTTAGGGTCCAGGTGAGGGTACGACAACGCTTTAGGGGGAGCGTACGTGTGAGGGCGCGGGTTAGTGTCAGCGTACGGGTTAGGATTAGGGGACGGGTGAGGGTCAGGCTTCGGGGAAGGGTTAGGGTTAGGGTTCGGGCTAGGGTTAGGGTTAGGGGACGGGGACGGTTTAGGGTCCAGGTGAGGGTACGACAACGCTTTAGGGGGAGCGTACGTGTGAGGGCGCGGGTTAGTGTCAGCGTACGGGTTAGGATTAGGGGACGGGTGAGGGTCAGGCTTCGGGGAAGGGTTAGGGTTAGGGTTCGGGCTAGGGTTAGGGTTAGGGGACGGGGACGGTTTAGGGTCCAGGTGAGGGTACGACAACGCTTTAGGGGGAGCGTACGTGTGAGGGCGCGGGTTAGTGTCAGCGTACGGGTTAGGATTAGGGGACGGGTGAGGGTCAGGCTTCGGGGAAGGGTTAGGGTTAGGGTTCGGTCTAGGGTTAGGGTTAGGGGACGGGGATGGTTTAGGGTCCAGGTGAGGGTACGACAACGCTTTAGGGGGAGCGTACGTGTGAGCGCGGGGGTTAGTGTCAGCGTACGGGTTAGGATTAGGGGACGGGTGAGGGTCAGGCTTCGGGGAAGTGTTAGGGTTAGGGTTCGGGCTAGGGTTAGGGTCAAGGGACTGGGACGGTTTAGGGTCAAGGTGAGGGTACGACAATGCTTTAGGGGGAGCGTACGTGTGAGGGCGCGGGTTAGTGTCAGCGTACGGGTTAGGATTAGGGGACGGGTGAGGGTCAGGCTTCGGGGAAGGGTTAGGGTTAGGGTTCGGGCTAGGGTTAGGGTTAGGGAACGGGGACGGTTTAGGGTCCAGGTGAGGGTACGACAACGCTTTAGGGGGAGCGTACGTGTGAGGGCGGGGGTTAGTGTCAGCGTACGGGTTAGGATTAGGGGACGGGTGAGGGTCAGGCTTCGGGGAAGGGTTAGGGTTAGGGTTCGGTCTAGGGTTAGGGTTAGGGGACGGGGAAGGTTTACGGTCCAGGTGAGGATACGACAACGCTTTAGGGGGAGCGTACGTGTGAGGGCGCGGGTTAATGTCAGCGTACGGGTTAGGATTAGGGGACGGGTGAGGGTCAGGCTTCGGGGAAGGGTTAGGGTTAGGGTTCGGGCTAGGGTTAGGGTTAGGGGACGGGAACGGTTTAGGGTCCAGGTGAGGGTACGACAACGCTTTAGGTGGAGCGTACGTGTGAGGGCGCGGCTTAGTGTCAGCGTACGGGTTAGGATTAGGGGACGGGTGAGGGTCAGGCTTCGGGGAAGGGTTAGGGTTAGGGTTCGGTCTAGGGTTAGGGTTAGGGGACGGGGAAGGTTTAGGGTCCAGGTGAGGATACGACAACGCTTTAGGGGGAGCGTACGTGTGAGGGCGCGGGTTAGTGTCAGCGTACGGGTTAGGATTAGGGGACGGGTGAGGGTCAGGCTTCGGGGAAGGGTTAGGTTTAGGGTTCGGGCTAGGGTTAGGGTTAGGGGACGGGGACGGTTTAGGGTCCAGGTGAGGGTACGACAACGCTTTAGGGGGAGCGTACGTGTGAGGGCGGGGGTTAGTGTCAGCGTACGGGTTAGGATTAGGGGACGGGTGAGGGTCAGGCTTCGGGGAAGTGTTAGGGTTAGGGTTCGGGCTAGGTTTAGGGTTAGGAAACGGGGACGGTTTAGGGTCAAGGTGAGGGTACGACAATGCTTTAGGGGGAGCGTACGTGTGAGGGCGCGGGTTAGTGTCAGCGTACGGGTTAGGATTAGGGGACGGGTGAGGGTCAGGCTTCGGGGAAGGGTTAGGGTTAGGGTTCGGGCTAGGGTTAGGGTTAGGGGACGGGGACGGTTTAGGGTCCAGGTGAGGGTACGACAACGCCTTAGGGGGAACGTACGTGTGAGGGCGCGGGTTAGTGTCAGCGTGCGGGTTAGGATTAGGGGACGGGTGAGGGTCAGGTTTGGGGAAGGGTTAGGGTTAGGGTTCGGGCTAGGGTTAGGGTTAGGGGACGGGGAAGGTTTAGGGTCCAGGTGAGGGTACGACAACGCTTTAGGGGGAGCGTACGTGTGAGGGCACGGGTTAGTGTCAGCGTACGGGTTAGGATTAGGGGATGGGTGAGGGTCAGGCTTCGTGGAAGGGTTAGGGTTAGGGTTCGGGCTAGGGTTAGGGTTAGGGGACGGGGACGGTTTAGGGTCCAGGTGAGGGTACGACAACGCTTTAGGGGGAGCGTACGTGTGAGGGCGCGGGTTAGTGTCAGCGTACGGGTTAGGATTAGGGGACGGGTGAGGGTCAGGCTTCGGGGAAGGGTTAGGGTTAGGGTTCGGGCTAGGGTTAGGGTTAGGGGACGGGGACGGTTTAGGGTCCAGGTGAGGGTACGACAACGCTTTAGGGGGAGCGTACGTGTGAGGGCGCGGGTTAGTGTCAGCGTACGGGTTAGGATTAGGGGACGGGTGAGGGTCAGGCTTCGGGGAAGGGTTAGGGTTAGGGTTCGGGCTAGGGTTAGGGTTAGGGGACGGGGATGGTTTAGGGTCCACGTGAGGGTACGACAACGCTTTAGGGGGAGCGTACGTGTGAGCGCGGGGGTTAGTGTCAGCGTACGGGTTAGGATTAGGGGACGGGTGAGGGTCAGGCTTCGGGGAAGTGTTAGGGTTAGGGTTCGGGCTAGGGTTAGGGTTAGGGGACGGGGACGGTTTAGGGTCAAGGTGAGGGTACGACAATGCTTTAGGGGGAGCGTACGTGTGAGGGCGCGGGTTAGTGTCAGCGTACTGTTTAGGATTAGGGGACGGGTGAGGGTCAGGCTTCGGGGAAGGGTTAGGGTTACGGTTCGGGCTAGGGTTAGGGTTAGGGGACGGGGACGGTTTAGGGTCCGGGTGTGGGTACGACAACGCTTTAGGGGGAGCGTACGTGTGAGGGCGCGGGTTAGTGTCAGCGTACTGTTTAGGATTAGGGGACGGGTGAGGGTCAGGCTTCGGGGAAGGGTTAGGGTTAGGGTTCGGGCTAGGGTTAGGGTTAGGGGACGGGGACGGTTTAGGGTCCAAGTGAGGGTATGACAACGCTTTAGGGGGAGCGTACGTGTGAGGGCGCGGGTTAGTGTCAGCGTACGGGTTAGGATTAGGGGACGGGTGAGGGTCAGGCTTCGGGGAAGGGTTAGGGTTAGGGTTCGGGCTAGGGTTAGGGTTAGGGGACGGGGAAGGTTTAGGGTCCAGGTGAGGGTACGCCAACGCTTTAGGGGGAGCGTACGTGTGAGGGCGCGGGTTAGTGTCAGCGTACGGGTTAGGATTAGGGGACGGGTGAGGGTCAGGCTTCGTGGAAGTGTTAGGGTTAGGGTTCGGGCTAGGGTTAGGGTTAGGGGACGGGGACGGTTTAGGGTCCAGGTGAGGGTACGACAACGCTTTAGGGGGAGCGTACGTGTGAGGGCGCGGGTTAGTGTCAGCGTACGGGTTAGGATTAGGGGACGGGTGAGGGTCAGGCTTCGGGGAAGGGTTAGGGTTAGGGTTCGGGCTAGGGTTAGGGTTAGGGGACGGGGACGGTTTAGGGTCCAGGTGAGGGTACGACAACGCTTTAGGGGGAGCGTACGTGTGAGGGCGCGGGTTAGTGTCAGCGTACGGGTTAGGATTAGGGGACGGGTGAGAGTCAGGCTTCGGGGAAGGGTGAGGGTTAGGGTTCGGGCTAGGGTTAGGGTTAGGGGACGGGGACGGTTTAGGGTCCAGGTGAGGGTACGACAACGCTTTAGGGGGAGCGTACGTGTGAGGGCGCGGGTTAGTGTCAGCGTACGGGTTAGGATTAGGGGACGGGTGAGGGTCAGGCTTCGGGGAAGGGTTAGGGTTAGGGTTCAGTCTAGGGTTAGGTTTAGGGGACGGGAAAGGTTTAGGATCCACGTGAGGGTACGACAACGCTTTAGGGGGAGCGTACGTGTGAGGGCGCGGGTTAGTGTCAGCGTACGGGTTAGGATTAGGGGACGGGTGAGGGTCAGGCTTCGGGGAAGGGTTAGGGTTAGGGTTCGGGCTAGGGTTAGGGTTAGGGGACGGGGACGGTTTAGGGTCCAGGTGAGGGTACGACAACGCTTTAGGGGGAGCGTACGTGTGAGGGCGCGGGTTAGTGTCAGCGTTCGGGTTAGGATTAGGGGACGGGTGAGGGTCAGGCTTCGGGGAAGGGTTAGGGTTAGGGTTCGGGCTAGGGTTAGGGTTAGGGGACGGGGACGGTTTAGGGTCCTGGTGAGGGTACGACAACGCTTTAGGTGGAGCGTACGTGTGAGGGCGCGGCTTAGTGTCAGCGTACGGGTTAGGATTAGGGGACGGGTGAGGGTCAGGCTTCGGGGAAGGGTTAGGGTTAGGGTTCGGTCTAGGGTTAGGGTTAGGGGACGGGGAAGGTTTACGGTCCAGGTGAGGATACGACAACGCTTTAGGGGGAGCGTACGTGTGAGGGCGCGGGTTAGTGTCAGCGTACGGGTTAGGATTAGGGGACGGGTGAGGGTCAGGCTTCGGGGAAGGGTTAGGGTTAGGGTTCGGGCTAGGGTTAGGGTTAGGGGACGGGGACGGTTTAGGGTCCAGGTGAGTATACGACAACGCTTTAGGGGGAGCGTACGTGTGAGGGCGCGGGTTAGTGTCAGCGTACGGGTTAGGATTAGGGGACGGGTGAGGGTCAGGCTTCGGGGAAGGGTTAGGGTTAGGGTTCGGGCTAGGGTTAGGGTTAGGGGACGGGGATGGTTTAGGGTCCAGGTGAGGGTACGACAACGCTTTAGGGGGAGCGTACGTGTGAGGGCGCGGCTTATTGTCAGCGTACGGGTTAGGATTAGGGGACGGGTGAGGGTCAGGCTTCGGGGAAGGGTTAGGGTTAGGGTTCGGGCTAGGGTTAGGGTTAGGGGACGGGAACGGTTTAGGGTCCAGGTGAGGGTACGACAACGCTTTAGGTGGAGCGTACGTGTGAGGGCGCGGCTTAGTGTCAGCGTACGGGTTAGGATTAGGGGACGGGTGAGGGTCAGGCTTCGGGGAAGGGTTAGGGTTAGGGTTCGGTCTAGGGTTAGGGTTAGGGGACGGGGAAGGTTTAGGGTCCAGGTGAGGATACGACCACGCTTTAGGGGGAGCGTACGTGTGAGGGCGCGGGTTAGTGTCAGCGTACGGGTTAGGATTAGGGGACGGGTGAGGGTTAGGCTTCGGGGAAGGGTTAGGGTTAGGGTTCGGGCTAGGGTTAGGGTTAGGGGACGGGGACGGTTTAGGGTCCAGGTGAGGGTACGACAACGCTTTAGGGGGAGCGTACGTGTGAGGGCGGGGGTTAGTGTCAGCGTACGGGTTAGGATTAGGGGACGGGTGAGGGTCAGGCTTCGGGGAAGTGTTAGGGTTAGGGTTCGGGCTAGGTTTAGGGTTAGGAAACGGGGACGGTTTAGGGTCAAGGTGAGGGTACGACAATGCTTTAGGGGGAGCGTACGTGTGAGGGCGCGGGTTAGTGTCAGCGTACGGGTTAGGATTAGGGGACGGGTGAGGGTCAGGCTTCGGGGAAGGGTTAGGGTTAGGGTTCGGGCTAGGGTTAGGGTTAGGGGACGGGGACGGTTTAGGGTCCAGGTGAGTGTACGACAACGCCTTAGGGGGAACGTACGTGTGAGGGCGCGGGTTAGTGTCAGCGTGCGGGTTAGGATTAGGGGACGGGTGAGGGTCAGGTTTGGGGAAGGGTTAGGGTTAGGGTTCGGGCTAGGGTTAGGGTTAGGGGACGGGGAAGGTTTAGGGTCCAGGTGAGGGTACGACAACGCTTTAGGGGGAGCGTACGTGTGAGGGCACGGGTTAGTGTCAGCGTACGGGTTAGGATTAGGGGATGGGTGAGGGTAAGGCTTCGTGGAAGGGTTAGGGTTAGGGTTCGGGCTAGGGTTAGGGTTAGGGGACGGGGACGGTTTAGGGTCCAGGTGAGGGTACGACAACGCTTTAGGGGGAGCGTACGTGTGAGGGCGCGGGTTAGTGTCAGCGTACGGGTTAGGATTAGGGGACGGGTGAGGGTCAGGCTTCGGGGAAGGGTTAGGGTTAGGGTTCGGGCTAGGGTTAGGGTTAGGGGACGGGGACGGTTTAGGGTCCAGGTGAGGGTACGACAACGCTTTAGGGGGAGCGTACGTGTGAGGGCGCGGGTTAGTGTCAGCGTACGGGTTAGGATTAGGGGACGGGTGAGGGTCCTTCTTCGGGGAAGTGTTAGGGTTAGGGTTCGGGCTAGGGTTAGGGTTAGGGGACGGGGACGGTTTAGGGTCCAGGTGAGGGTACGACAACGCTTTAGGGGGAGCGTACGTGTGAGGGCGCGGGTTAGTGTCAGCGTACGGGTTAGGATTACGGGACGGGTGAGGGTCAGGCTTCGGGGAAGTGTTAGGGTTAGGGTTCGGGCTAGGGTTAGGGTTAGGTGACGGGGACGGTTTAGGGTCCAGGTGAGGGTACGACAACGCTTTAGGGGGAGCGTACATGTGAGGGCGCGGGTTAGTGTCAGCGTACGGGTTAGGATTAGGGGACGGGTGAGGGTCAGGCTTCGGGGAATGGTTAGGGTTAGGGTTCGGGCTAGGGTTAGGGTTAGGGGACGGGGACGGTTTAGGGTCCAGGTGAGGGTACGACAACGCTTTAGGGGGAGCGTACGTGTGAGGGCGCGGGTTAGTGTCAGCGTACGGGTTAGGATTAGGGGATGGGTGAGGGTCAGGCTTCGGGGAAGGGTTAGGGTTAGGGTTCGGGCTAGGGTTAGGGTTAGGGGACGGGGACGGTTTAGGGTCCAGGTGAGGGTACGACAACGCTTTACGGGGAGCGTACCTGTGAGGGCGCGGGTTAGTGTCAGCGTACGGGTTAGGATTAGGGGACGGGTGAGGGTCAGGCTTCGGGGAAGGGTTAGGGTTAGGGTTCGGGCTAGGGTTAGGGTTAGGGGACGGGGACGGTTTAGGGTCCAGGTGAGGGTACGACAACGCTTTAGGGGGAGCGTACGTGTGAGGGCGCGGGTTAGTGTCAGCGTTCGGGTTAGGATTAGGGGACGGGTGAGGGTCAGGCTTCGGGGAAGGGTTAGGGTTAGGGTTCGGGCTAGGGTTAGGGTTAGGGGACGGGGACGGTTTAGGGTCCAGGTGAGGGTACGACAACGCTTTAGGTGGAGCGTACGTGTGAGGGCGCGGCTTAGTATCAGCGTACGGGTTAGGATTAGGGGACGGGTGAGGGTCAGGCTTCGGGGAAGGGTTAGGGTTAGGGTTCGGTCTAGGGTTAGGGTTAGGGGACGGGGAAGGTTTACGGTCCAGGTGAGGATACGACAACGCTTTAGGGGGAGCGTACGTGTGAGGGCGCGGGTTAGTGTCAGCGTACGGGTTAGGATTAGGGGACGGGTGAGGGTCAGGCTTCGGGGAAGGGTTAGGGTTAGGGTTCGGGCTAGGGTTAGGGTTAGGGGACGGGGACGGTTTAGGGTCCAGGTGAGGATACGACAACGCTTTAGGGGGAGCGTACGTGTGAGGGCGCGGGTTAGTGTCAGCGTACGGGTTAGGATTAGGGGACGGGTGAGGGTCAGGCTTCGGGGAAGGGTTAGGGTTAGGGTTCGGGCTAGGGTTAGGGTTAGGGGACGGGGATGGTTTAGGGTCCAGGTGAGGGTACGACAACGCTTTAGGGGGAGCGTACGTGTGAGGGCGCGGCTTATTGTCAGCGTACGGGTTAGGATTAGGGGACGGGTGAGGGTCAGGCTTCGGGGAAGGGTTAGGGTTAGGGTTCGGGCTAGGGTTAGGGTTAGGGGACGGGAACGGTTTAGGGTCCAGGTGAGGGTACGACAACGCTTTAGGTGGAGCGTACGTGTGAGGGCGCGGCTTAGTGTCAGCGTACGGGTTAGGATTAGGGGACGGGTGAGGGTCAGGCTTCGGGGAAGGGTTAGGGTTAGGGTTCGGTCTAGGGTTAGGGTTAGGGGACGGGGAAGGTTTAGGGTCCAGGTGAGGATACGACAACGCTTTAGGGGGAGCGTACGTGTGAGGGCGCGGGTTAGTGTCAGCGTACGGGTTAGGATTAGGGGACGGGTGAGGGTCAGGCTTCGGGGAAGGGTTAGGGTTAGGGTTCGGGCTAGGGTTAGGGTTAGGGGACGGGGACGGTTTAGGGTCCAGGTGAGGGTACGACAACGCTTTAGGGGGAGCGTACGTGTGAGGGCGCGGGTTAGTGTCAGCGTACGGGTTAGGATTAGGGGACGGGTGAGGGTCAGGCTTCGGGGAAGGGTTAGGGTTAGGGTTCGGGCTAGGGTTAGGGTTAGGGGACGGGGACGGTTTAGGGTCCAGGTGAGGGTACGACAACGCTTTAGGGGGAGCGTACGTGTGAGGGCGCGGGTTAGTGTCAGCGTACGGGTTAGGATTAGGGGACGGGTGAGGGTCAGGCTTCGGGGAAGGGTTAGGGTTAGGGTTCGGGCTAGGGTTAGGGTTAGGGGACGGGGACGGTTTAGGGTCCAGGTGAGGGTACGACAACGCTTTAGGGGGAGCGTACGTGTGAGGGCGCGGGTTAGTGTCAGCGTACGGTTTAGGATTAGGGGACGGGTGAGGGTCAGGCTTCGGGGAAGGGTTAGGGTTAGGGTTCGGGCTAGGGTTAGGGTTAGGGGACGGGGACGGTTTAGGGTCCAGGTGAGGGTATGACAACGCTTTAGGGGGAGCGTACGTGTGAGGGCGCGGGTTAGTGTCAGCGTACGGGTTAGGATTAGGGGACGGGTGAGGGTCAGGCTTCGGGGAAGGGTTAGGGTTAGGGTTCAGTCTAGGGTTAGGTTTAGGGGACGGGAAAGGTTTAGGATCCACGTGAGGGTACGACAACGCTTTAGGGGGAGCGTACGTGTGAGGGCGCGGGTTAGTGTCAGCGTACGGGTTAGGATTAGGGGACGGGTGAGGGTCAGGCTTCGGGGAAGGGTTAGGGTTAGGGTTCGGGCTAGGGTTAGGGTTAGGGGACGGGGACGGTTTAGGGTCCAGGTGAGGGTACGACAACGCTTTAGGGGGAGCGTACGTGTGAGGGCGCGGGTTAGTGTCAGCGTTCGGGTTAGGATTAGGGGACGGGTGAGGGTCAGGCTTCGGGGAAGGGTTAGGGTTAGGGTTCGGGCTAGGGTTAGGGTTAGGGGACGGGGACGGTTTAGGGTCCAGGTGAGGGTACGACAACGCTTTAGGTGGAGCGTACGTGTGAGGGCGCGGCTTAGTGTCAGCGTACGGGTTAGGATTAGGGGACGGGTGAGGGTCAGGCTTCGGGGAAGGGTTAGGGTTAGGATTCGGTCTAGGGTTAGGGTTAGGGGACGGGGAAGGTTTACGGTCCAGGTGAGGATACGACAACGCTTTAGGGGGAGCGTACGTGTGAGGGCGCGGGTTAGTGTCAGCGTACGGGTTAGGATTAGGGGACGGGTGAGGGTCAGGCTTCGGGGAAGGGTTAGGGTTAGGGTTCGGGCTAGGGTTAGGGTTAGGGGACGGGGACGGTTTAGGGTCCAGGTGAGGATACGACAACGCTTTAGGGGGAGCGTACGTGTGAGGGCGCGGGTTAGTGTCAGCGTACGGGTTAGGATTAGGGGACGGGTGAGGGTCAGGCTTCGGGGAAGGGTTAGGGTTAGGGTTCGGGCTAGGGTTAGGGTTAGGGGACGGGGATGGTTTAGGGTCCAGGTGAGGGTACGACAACGCTTTAGGGGGAGCGTACGTGTGAGGGCGCGGCTTATTGTCAGCGTACGGGTTAGGATTAGGGGACGGGTGAGGGTCAGGCTTCGGGGAAGGGTTAGGGTTAGGGTTCGGGCTAGGGTTAGGGTTAGGGGACGGGAACGGTTTAGGGTCCAGGTGAGGGTACGACAACGCTTTAGGTGGAGCGTACGTGTGAGGGCGCGGCTTAGTGTCAGCGTACGGGTTAGGATTAGGGGACGGGTGAGGGTCAGGCTTCGGGGAAGGGTTAGGGTTAGGGTTCGGTCTAGGGTTAGGGTTAGGGGACGGGGAAGGTTTAGGGTCCAGGTGAGGATACGACAACGCTTTAGGGGGAGCGTACGTGTGAGGGCGCGGGTTAGTGTCAGCGTACGGGTTAGGATTAGGGGACGGGTGAGGGTCAGGCTTCGGGGAAGGGTTAGGGTTAGGGTTCGGGCTAGGGTTAGGGTTAGGGGACGGGGACGGTTTAGGGTCCAGGTGAGGGTACGACAACGCTTTAGGGGGAGCGTACGTGTGAGGGCGGGGGTTAGTGTCAGCGTACGGGTTAGGATTAGGGGACGGGTGAGGGTCAGGCTTCGGGGAAGTGTTAGGGTTAGGGTTCGGGCTAGGTTTAGGGTTAGGAAACGGGGACGGTTTAGGGTCAAGGTGAGGGTACGACAATGCTTTAGGGGGAGCGTACGTGTGAGGGCGCGGGTTAGTGTCAGCGTACGGGTTAGGATTAGGGGACGGGTGAGGGTCAGGCTTCGGGGAAGGGTTAGGGTTAGGGTTCGGGCTAGGGTTAGGGTTAGGGGACGGGGACGGTTTAGGGTCCAGGTGAGGGTACGACAACGCTTTAGGGGGAGCGTACGTGTGAGGGCGCGGGTTAGTGTCAGCGTACGGTTTAGGATTAGGGGACGGGTGAGGGTCAGGCTTCGGGGAAGGGTTAGGGTTAGGGTTCGGGCTAGGGTTAGGGTTAGGGGACGGGGACGGTTTAGGGTCCAGGTGAGGGTATGACAACGCTTTAGGGGGAGCGTACGTGTGAGGGCGCGGGTTAGTGTCAGCGTACGGGTTAGGATTAGGGGACGGGTGAGGGTCAGGCTTCGGGGAAGGGTTAGGGTTAGGGTTCAGTCTAGGGTTAGGTTTAGGGGACGGGAAAGGTTTAGGATCCACGTGAGGGTACGACAACGCTTTAGGGGGAGCGTACGTGTGAGGGCGCGGGTTAGTGTCAGCGTACGGGTTAGGATTAGGGGACGGGTGAGGGTCAGGCTTCGGGGAAGGGTTAGGGTTAGGGTTCGGGCTAGGGTTAGGGTTAGGGGACGGGGACGGTTTAGGGTCCAGGTGAGGGTACGACAACGCTTTAGGGGGAGCGTACGTGTGAGGGCGCGGGTTAGTGTCAGCGTTCGGGTTAGGATTAGGGGACGGGTGAGGGTCAGGCTTCGGGGAAGGGTTAGGGTTAGGGTTCGGGCTAGGGTTAGGGTTAGGGGACGGGGACGGTTTAGGGTCCAGGTGAGGGTACGACAACGCTTTAGGTGGAGCGTACGTGTGAGGGCGCGGCTTAGTGTCAGCGTACGGGTTAGGATTAGGGGACGGGTGAGGGTCAGGCTTCGGGGAAGGGTTAGGGTTAGGGTTCGGTCTAGGGTTAGGGTTAGGGGACGGGGAAGGTTTACGGTCCAGGTGAGGATACGACAACGCTTTAGGGGGAGCGTACGTGTGAGGGCGCGGGTTAGTGTCAGCGTACGGGTTAGGATTAGGGGACGGGTGAGGGTCAGGCTTCGGGGAAGGGTTAGGGTTAGGGTTCGGGCTAGGGTTAGGGTTAGGGGACGGGGACGGTTTAGGGTCCAGGTGAGGATACGACAACGCTTTAGGGGGAGCGTACGTGTGAGGGCGCGGGTTAGTGTCAGCGTACGGGTTAGGATTAGGGGACGGGTGAGGGTCAGGCTTCGGGGAAGGGTTAGGGTTAGGGTTCGGGCTAGGGTTAGGGTTAGGGGACGGGGATGGTTTAGGGTCCAGGTGAGGGTACGACAACGCTTTAGGGGGAGCGTACGTGTGAGGGCGCGGCTTATTGTCAGCGTACGGGTTAGGATTAGGGGACGGGTGAGGGTCAGGCTTCGGGGAAGGGTTAGGGTTAGGGTTCGGGCTAGGGTTAGGGTTAGGGGACGGGAACGGTTTAGGGTCCAGGTGAGGGTACGACAACGCTTTAGGTGGAGCGTACGTGTGAGGGCGCGGCTTAGTGTCAGCGTACGGGTTAGGATTAGGGGACGGGTGAGGGTCAGGCTTCGGGGAAGGGTTAGGGTTAGGGTTCGGTCTAGGGTTAGGGTTAGGGGACGGGGAAGGTTTAGGGTCCAGGTGAGGATACGACAACGCTTTAGGGGGAGCGTACGTGTGAGGGCGCGGGTTAGTGTCAGCGTACGGGTTAGGATTAGGGGACGGGTGAGGGTCAGGCTTCGGGGAAGGGTTAGGGTTAGGGTTCGGGCTAGGGTTAGGGTTAGGGGACGGGGACGGTTTAGGGTCCAGGTGAGGGTACGACAACGCTTTAGGGGGAGCGTACGTGTGAGGGCGGGGGTTAGTGTCAGCGTACGGGTTAGGATTAGGGGACGGGTGAGGGTCAGGCTTCGGGGAAGTGTTAGGGTTAGGGTTCGGGCTAGGTTTAGGGTTAGGAAACGGGGACGGTTTAGGGTCAAGGTGAGGGTACGACAATGCTTTAGGGGGAGCGTACGTGTGAGGGCGCGGGTTAGTGTCAGCGTACGGGTTAGGATTAGGGGACGGGTGAGGGTCAGGCTTCGGGGAAGGGTTAGGGTTAGGGTTCGGGCTAGGGTTAGGGTTAGGGGACGGGGACGGTTTAGGGTCCAGGTGAGGGTACGACAACGCCTTAGGGGGAACGTACGTGTGAGGGCGCGGGTTAGTGTCAGCGTGCGGGTTAGGATTAGGGGACGGGTGAGGGTCAGGTTTGGGGAAGGGTTAGGGTTAGGGTTCGGGCTAGGGTTAGGGTTAGGGGACGGGGAAGGTTTAGGGTCCAGGTGAGGGTACGACAACGCTTTAGGGGGAGCGTACGTGTGAGGGCACGGGTTAGTGTCAGCGTACGGGTTAGGATTAGGGGATGGGTGAGGGTAAGGCTTCGTGGAAGGGTTAGGGTTAGGGTTCGGGCTAGGGTTAGGGTTAGGGGACGGGGACGGTTTAGGGTCCAGGTGAGGGTACGACAACGCTTTAGGGGGAGCGTACGTGTGAGGGCGCGGGTTAGTGTCAGCGTACGGGTTAGGATTAGGGGACGGGTGAGGGTCAGGCTTCGGGGAAGGGTTAGGGTTAGGGTTCGGGCTAGGGTTAGGGTTAGGGGACGGGGACGGTTTAGGGTCCAGGTGAGGGTACGACAACGCTTTAGGGGGAGCGTACGTGTGAGGGCGCGGGTTAGTGTCAGCGTTCGGGTTAGGATTAGGGGACGGGTGAGGGTCAGGCTTCGGGGAAGGGTTAGGGTTAGGGTTCGGGCTAGGGTTAGGGTTAGGGGACGGGGACGGTTTAGGGTCCAGGTGAGGGTACGACAACGCTTTAGGTGGAGCGTACGTGTGAGGGCGCGGCTTAGTGTCAGCGTACGGGTTAGGATTAGGGGACGGGTGAGGGTCAGGCTTCGGGGAAGGGTTAGGGTTAGGTTTCGGTCTAGGGTTAGGGTTAGGGGACGGGGAAGGTTTACGGTCCAGGTGAGGATACGACAACGCTTTAGGGGGAGCGTACGTGTGAGGGCGCGGGTTAGTGTCAGCGTACGGGTTAGGATTAGGGGACGGGTGAGGGTCAGGCTTCGGGGAAGGGTTAGGGTTAGGGTTCGGGCTAGGGTTAGGGTTAGGGTTAGGGGACGGTTTAGGGTCCAGGTGAGGGTACGACAACGCTTTAGGGGGAGCGTACGTGTGAGGGCGGGGGTTAGTGTCAGCGTACGGGTTAGGATTAGGGGACGGGTGAGGGTCAGGCTTCGGGGAAGTGTTAGGGTTAGGGTTCGGGCTAGGGTTAGGGTTAGGAAACGGGGACGGTTTAGGGTCAAGGTGAGGGTACGACAATGCTTTAGGGGGAGCGTACGTGTGAGGGCGCGGGTTAGTGTCAGCGTACGGGTTAGGATTAGGGGACGGGTGAGGGTCAGGCTTCGGGGAAGGGTTAGGGTTAGGGTTCGGGCTAGGGTTAGGGTTAGGGGACGGGGACGGTTTAGGGTCCAGGTGAGGGTACGACAACGCCTTAGGGGGAGCGTACGTGTGAGGGCGCGGGTTAGTGTCAGCGTGCGGGTTAGGATTAGGGGACGGGTGAGGGTCAGGCTTCGAGGAAGGGTTAGGGTTAGGGTTCGGGCTAGGGTTAGGGTTAGGGGACGGGGACGGTTTAGGGTCCAGGTGAGGTTACGACAACGCTTTAGGGGGAGCGTACGTGTGAGGGCGCGGGTTAGTGTCAGCGTACGGGTTAGGATTAGGGGACGGGTGAGGGTCAGGCTTCGGGGAAGGGTTAGGGTTAGGGTTCGGGCTAGGGTTAGGGTTAGGGGACGGGGACGGTTTAGGGTCCAGGTGAGGGTACGACAACGCTTTAGGGGGAGTGTACGTGTGAGGGCGCGGGTTAGTGTCAGCGTGCGGGTTAGGATTAGGGGACGGGTGAGGGTCAGGCTTCGGGGAAGTGTTAGGGTTAGGGTTCGGGCTAGGGTTAGGGTTAGGGGACGGGGACGGTTTAGGGTCCAGGTGAGGTTACGACAACGCTTTAGGGGGAGCGTACGTGTGAGGGCACGGGTTAGTGTCAGCGTACGGGTTAGGATTAGGGGACGGGTGAGGGTCAGGTTTCGGGGAAGGGTTAGGGTTAGTGTTCGGGCTAGGGTTCGGGGACGGGGACGGTTTAGGGTCCAGGTGATGGTACGACAACGCTTTAGGGGGAGCGTACGTGTGAGGGCGCGGGTTAGTGTCAGCGTACGGGTTAGGATTAGGGGACGGGTGAGGGTCAGGCTTCGGGGAAGGGTTAGGGTTAGGGTTCGGGCTAGGGTTAGGGTTAGGGGACGGGGACGGTTTAGGGTCATGGTGAGGATACGACAACGCTTTAGGGGGAGCGTTCGTGTGAGGGCGCGGGTTAGTGTCAACGTACGGGTTAGGATTAGGGGACGGGTGAGGGTCAGGCTTCGGGGAAGGGTTAGGGTTAGGGTTCGGGCTAGGGTTAGGGTTAGGGGACGGGGACGGTTTAGGGTCCAGGTGAGGGTACGACAACGCTTTAGGGGGAGCGTACGTGTGAGGGCGCGGGTTAGTGTCAGCGTACGGGTTAGGATTAGGGGATGGGTGAGGGTCAGGCTTCGGGGAAGGGTTAGGGTTAGGGTTCGGGCTAGGGTTAGGGTTAGGGGACGGGGACGGTTTAGGGTCCAGGTGAGGGTACGACAACGCTTTACGGGGAGCGTACGTGTGAGGGCGCCGGTTAGTGTCAGCGTACGGGTTAGGATTAGGGGACGGGTGAGGGTCAGGCTTCGGGGAAGGGTTAGGGTTAGGGTTCGGGCTAGGGTTAGGGTTAGGGGACGGGGACGGTTTAGGGTCCAGGTGAGGGTACGACAACGCTTTAGGGGGAGCGTACGTGTGAGGGCGCGGGTTAGTGTCAGCGTACGGGTTAGGATTAGGGGACGGGTGAGGGTCAGGCTTCGGGGAAGGGTTAGGGTTAGGGTTCGGGCTAGGGTTAAGGTTAGGGGACGGGGACGGTTTAGGGTCCAGGTGAGGGTACGACAACGCTTTAGGGGGAGCGTACGTGTGAGGGCGCGGGTTAGTGTCAGCGTACGGGTTAGGATTAGGGGACGGGTGAGGGTCAGGCTTCGGGGAAGGGTTAGGGTTAGGGTTCGGGCTAGGGTTAGGGTTAGGGGACGGGGACGGTTTAGGGTCCAGGTGAGGGTACGACAACGCTTTACGGGGAGCGTACGTGTGAGGGCGTGGGTTAGTGTCAGCGTACGGGTTAGGATTAGGGGACGGGTGAGGGTCAGGCTTCGGGGAAGGGTTAGGGTTAGGGTTCGGGCTAGGGTTAGGGTTAGGTGACGGGGACGGTTTAGGGTCCAGGTGAGGGTACGACAACGCTTTAGGGGGAGCGTACGTGTGAGGGCGCGGGTTAGTGTCAGCGTACGGGTTAGGATTAGGGGATGGGTGAGGGTCAGGCTTCGGGGAAGGGTTAGGGTTAGGGTTCGGGCTAGGGTTAGGGTTAGGGGACGGGGACGGTTTAGGGTCCAGGTGAGGGTACGACAACGCTTTACGGGGAGCGTACGTGTGAGGGCGCGGGTTAGTGTCAGCGTACGGGTTAGGATTAGGGGACGGGTGAGGGTCAGGCTTCGGGGAAGGGTTAGGGTTAGGGTTCGGGCTAGGGTTAGGGTTAGGTGACGGGGACGGTTTAGGGTCCAGGTGAGGGTACGACAACGCTTTAGGGGGAGCGTACGTGTGAGGGCGCGGGTTAGTGTCAGCGTACGGGTTAGGATTAGGGGACGGGTGAGGGTCAGGCTTCGGGGAAGGGTTAGGGTTAGGGTTCGGGCTAGGGTTAGGGTTAGGGGACGGGGACGGTTTAGGGTCCAGGTGAGGGTACGACAACGCTTTAGGGGGAGCGTACGTGTGAGGGCGCGGGTTAGTGTCAGCGTACGGGTTAGGATTAGGGGACGGGTGAGGGTTAGGCTTCGGGGAAGGGTTAGGATTAGGGTTCGGGCTAGGGTTAGGGTTAGGGGACGGGGACGGTTTAGGGTCCAGGTGAGGGTACGACAACGCTTTAGGGGGAGCGTACGTGTGAGGGCGCGGGTTAGTGTCAGCGTACGGGTTAGGATTAGGGGATGGGTGAGGGTCAGGCTTCGGGGAAGGGTTAGGGTTAGGGTTCGGGCTAGGGTTAGGGTTAGGGGACGGGGACGGTTTAGGGTCATGGTGAGGATACGACAACGCTTTAGGGGGAGCGTTCGTGTGAGGGCGCGGGTTAGTGTCAACGTACGGGTTAGGGTTAGGGGACGGGTGAGGGTCAGGCTTCGGGGAAGGGTTAGGGTTAGGGTTCGGGCTAGGGTTAGGGTTAGGGGACGGGGACGGTTTAGGGTCCAGGTGAGGGTACGACAACGCTTTAGGGGGAGCGTACGTGTGAGGGCGCGGGTTAGTGTCAGCGTACGGGTTAGGATTAGGGGATGGGTGAGGGTCAGGCTTCGGGGAAGGGTTAGGGTTAGGGTTCGGGCTAGGGTTAGGGTTAGGGGACGGGGACGGTTTAGGGTCCAGGTGAGGGTACGACAACGCTTTACGGGGAGCGTACGTGTGAGGGCGCCGGTTAGTGTCAGCGTACGGGTTAGGATTAGGGGACGGGTGAGGGTCAGGCTTCGGGGAAGGGTTAGGGTTAGGGTTCGGGCTAGGGTTAGGGTTAGGGGACGGGGACGGTTTAGGGTCCAGGTGAGGGTACGACAACGCTTTAGGGGGAGCGTACGTGTGAGGGCGCGGGTTAGTGTCAGCGTACGGGTTAGGATTAGGGGACGGGTGAGGGTCAGGCTTCGGGGAAGGGTTAGGGTTAGGGTTCGGGCTAGGGTTAGGGTTAGGGGACGGGGACGGTTTAGGGTCCAGGTGAGGGTACGACAACGCTTTAGGGGGAGCGTACGTGTGAGGGCGCGGGTTAGTGTCAGCGTACGGGTTAGGATTAGGGGACGGGTGAGGGTCAGGCTTCGGGGAAGGGTTAGGGTTAGGGTTCGGGCTAGGGTTAGGGTTAGGGGACGGGGACGGTTTAGGGTCCAGGTGAGGGTACGACAACGCTTTAGGGGGAGCGTACGTGTGAGGGCGCGGGTTAGTGTCAGCGTACGGGTTAGGATTAGGGGACGGGTGAGGGTCAGGCTTCGTGGAAGTGTTAGGGTTAGGGTTCGGGCTAGGGTTAGGGTTAGGGGACGGGGACGGTTAAGGGTCCAGGTGAGGGTACGACAACACTTTAGGGGGAGCGTACGTGTGAGGGCGCGGGTTAGTGTCAGCGTACGGGTTAGGATTAGGGGACGGGTGAGGGTCAGGCTTCGGGGAAGGGTTAGGGTTAGGGTTCGGGCTAGGGTTAGGGTTAGGGGACGGGGACGGTTTAGGGTCCAGGTGAGGGTACGACAACGCTTTAGGGGGAGCGTACGTGTGAGGGCGTGGGTTAGTGTCAGCGTACGGGTTAGGATTAGGGGACGGGTGAGGGTCAGGCTTCGGGGAAGGGTTAGGGTTAGGGTTCGGGCTAGGGTTAGGGTTAGGTGACGGGGACGGTTTAGGGTCCAGGTGAGGGTACGACAACGCTTTAGGGGGAGCGTACGTGTGAGGGCGCGGGTTAGGGTCAGCGTACGGGTTAGGATTAGGGGACGGGTGAGGGTCAGGCTTCGGGGAAGGGTTAGGGTTAGGGTTCGGGCTAGGGTTAGGGTTAGGGGACGGGGACGGTTTAGGGTCCAGGTGAGGGTACGACAACGCTTTAGGGGGAGCGTACGTGTGAGGGCGCGGGTTAGTGTCAGCGTACGGGTTAGGATTAGGGGACGGGTGAGGGTCAGGCTTCGGGGAAGGGTTAGGGTTAGGGTTCGGGCTAGGGTTAGGGTTAGGGGACGGGGACGGTTTAGGGTCCAGGTGAGGGTACGACAACGCTTTAGGGGGAGCGTACGTGTGAGGGCGCGGGTTAGTGTCAGCGTACGGGTTAGGATTAGGGGACGGGTGAGGGTCAGGCTTCGTGGAAGTGTTAGGGTTAGGGTTCGGGCTAGGGTTAGGGTTAGGGGACGGGGACGGTTAAGGGTCCAGGTGAGGGTACGACAACACTTTAGGGGGAGCGTACGTGTGAGGGCGCGGGTTAGTGTCAGCGTACGGGTTAGGATTAGGGGACGGGTGAGGGTCAGGCTTCGGGGAAGGGTTAGGGTTAGGGTTCGGGCTAGGGTTAGGGTTAGGGGACGGGGACGGTTTAGGGTCCAGGTGAGGGTACGACAACGCTTTACGGGGAGCGTACGTGTGAGGGCGCCGGTTAGTGTCAGCGTACGGGTTAGGATTAGGGGACGGGTGAGGGTCAGGCTTCGGGGAAGGGTTAGGGTTAGGGTTCGGGCTAGGGTTAGGGTTAGGGGACGGGGACGGTTTAGGGTCCAGGTGAGGGTACGACAACGCTTTAGGGGGAGCGTACGTGTGAGGGCGCGGGTTAGTGTCAGCGTACGGGTTAGGATTAGGGGACGGGTGAGGGTCAGGCTTCGGGGAAGGGTTAGGGTTAGGGTTCGGGCTAGGGTTAAGGTTAGGGGACGGGGACGGTTTAGGGTCCAGGTGAGGGTACGACAACGCTTTAGGGGGAGCGTACGTGTGAGGGCGCGGGTTAGTGTCAGCGTACGGGTTAGGATTAGGGGACGGGTGAGGGTCAGGCTTCGGGGAAGGGTTAGGGTTAGGGTTCGGGCTAGGGTTAGGGTTAGGGGACGGGGACGGTTTAGGGTCCAGGTGAGGGTACGACAACGCTTTACGGGGAGCGTACGTGTGAGGGCGTGGGTTAGTGTCAGCGTACGGGTTAGGATTAGGGGACGGGTGAGGGTCAGGCTTCGGGGAAGGGTTAGGGTTAGGGTTCGGGCTAGGGTTAGGGTTAGGTGACGGGGACGGTTTAGGGTCCAGGTGAGGGTACGACAACGCTTTAGGGGGAGCGTACGTGTGAGGGCGCGGGTTAGTGTCAGCGTACGGGTTAGGATTAGGGGATGGGTGAGGGTCAGGCTTCGGGGAAGGGTTAGGGTTAGGGTTCGGGCTAGGGTTAGGGTTAGGGGACGGGGACGGTTTAGGGTCCAGGTGAGGGTACGACAACGCTTTACGGGGAGCGTACGTGTGAGGGCGCGGGTTAGTGTCAGCGTACGGGTTAGGATTAGGGGACGGGTGAGGGTCAGGCTTCGGGGAAGGGTTAGGGTTAGGGTTCGGGCTAGGGTTAGGGTTAGGTGACGGGGACGGTTTAGGGTCCAGGTGAGGGTACGACAACGCTTTAGGGGGAGCGTACGTGTGAGGGCGCAGGTTAGTGTCAGCGTACGGGTTAGGATTAGGGGACGGGTGAGGGTCAGGCTTCGGGGAAGTGTTAGGGTTAGGGTTCGGGCTAGGGTTAGGGTTAGGGGACGGGGACGGTTTAGGGTCCAGGTGAGGGTACGACAACGCTTTAGGGGGAGCGTACGTGTGAGGGCGCGGGTTAGTGTCAGCGTACGGGTTAGGATTAGGGGACGGGTGAGGGTCAGGCTTCGGGGAAGGGTTAGGGTTAGGGTTCGGGCTAGGGTTAGGGTTAGGGGACGGGGACGGTTTAGGGTCCAGGTGAGGGTACGACAACGCTTTAGGGGGAGCGTACGTGTGAGGGCGCGGGTTAGTGTCAGCGTACGGGTTAGGATTAGGGGACGGGTGAGGGTCAGGCTTCGTGGAAGTGTTAGGGTTAGTGTTCGGGCTAGGGTTAGGGTTAGGGGACGGGGACGGTTTAGGGTCCAGGTGAGGGTACGACAACACTTTAGGGGGAGCGTACGTGTGAGGGCGCGGGTTAGTGTCAGCGTACGGGTTAGGATTAGGGGACGGGTGAGGGTCAGGCTTCGGGGAAGGGTTAGGGTTAGGGTTCGGGCTAGGGTTAGGGTTAGGGGACGGGGACGGTTTAGGGTCCAGGTGAGGGTACGACAACGCTTTAGGGGGAGCGTACGTGTGAGGGCGCGGGTTAGTGTCAGCGTACGGGTTAGGATTAGGGGACGGGTGAGGGTCAGGCTTCGGGGAAGGGTTAGGGTTAGGGTTCGGGCTAGGGTTAGGGTTAGGGGACGGGGACGGTTTAGGGTCCAGGTGAGGGTACGACAACGCTTTAGGGGGAGCGTACGTGTGAGGGCGCGGGTTAGTGTCAGCGTACGGTTTAGGATTAGGGGACGGGTGAGGGTCAGGCTTCGGGGAAGGGTTAGGGTTAGGGTTCGGGCTAGGGTTAGGGTTAGGGGACGGGGACGGTTTAGGGTCCAGGTGAGGGTATGACAACGCTTTAGGGGGAGCGTACGTGTGAGGGCGCGGGTTAGTGTCAGCGTACGGGTTAGGATTAGGGGACGGGTGAGGGTCAGGCTTCGGGGAAGGGTTAGGGTTAGGGTTCAGTCTAGGGTTAGGTTTAGGGGACGGGGAAGGTTTAGGGTCCACGTGAGGGTACGACAACGCTTTAGGGGGAGCGTACGTGTGAGGGCGCGGGTTAGTGTCAGCGTACGGGTTAGGATTAGGGGACGGGTGAGGGTCAGGCTTCGGGGAAGGGTTAGGGTTAGGGTTCGGGCTAGGGTTAGGGTTAGGGGACGGGGACGGTTTAGGGTCCAGGTGAGGGTACTACAACGCTTTAGGGGGAGCGTACGTGTGAGGGCGCGGGTTAGTGTCAGCGTTCGGGTTAGGATTAGGGGACGGGTGAGGGTCAGGCTTCGGGGAAGGGTTAGGGTTAGGGTTCGGGCTAGGGTTAGGGTTAGGGGACGGGGACGGTTTAGGGTCCAGGTGAGGGTACGACAACGCTTTAGTGGGAGCGTACGTGTGAGGGCGGGGGTTAGTGTCAGCGTACGGGTTAGGATTAGGGGACGGGTGAGGGTCAGGCTTCGGGGAAGTGTTAGGGTTAGGGTTCGGGCTAGGGTTAGGGTTAGGAAACGGGGACGGTTTAGGGTCAAGGTGAGGGTACGACAATGCTTTAGGGGGAGCGTACGTGTGAGGGCGCGGGTTAGTGTCAGCGTACGGGTTAGGATTAGGGGACGGGTGAGGGTCAGGCTTCGGGGAAGGGTTAGGGTTAGGGTTCGGGCTAGGGTTAGGGTTAGGGGACGGGGACGGCTGAGGGTCCAGGTGAGGGTAAGATAACGCCTTAGGGGGAGCGTACGTGTGAGGGCGCGGGTTAGTGTCAGCGTGCGGGTTAGGATTAGGGGACGGGTGAGGGTCAGGCTTCGGGGAAGGGTTAGGGTTAGGATTCGGGCTAGGGTTAGGGTTAGGGGACGGGGACGGTTTAGGGTCCAGGTGAGGTTACGACAACGCTTTAGGGGGAGCGTACGTGTGAGGGCGCGGGTTAGTGTCAGCGTACGGGTTAGGATTAGGGGACGGGTGAGGGTCAGGCTTCGAGGAAGTTTTAGGGTTAGGGTTCGGTCTAGGGTTAGGGTTAGGGGACGGGGAAGGTTTAGGGTCCAGGTGAGGGTACGACAACGCTTTAGGGGGAGCGTACGTGTGAGGGCGCGGGTTAGTGTCAGCGTACGGGTTAGGATTAGGGGACGGGTGAGGGTCAGGCTTCGTGGAAGGGTTAGGGTTAGGGTTCGGGCTAGGGTTAGGGTTAGGGGACGGGGACGGTTTAGGGTCCAGGTGAGGGTACGACAACGCTTTAGGGGGAGCGTACGTGTGAGGGCGCGGGTTAGTGTCAGCGTACGGGTTAGGATTAGGGGACGGGTGAGGGTCAGGCTTCGGGGAAGGGTTAGGGTTAGGTTTCGGGCTAGGGTTAGGGTTAGGGGACGGGGACGGTTTAGGGTCCAGGTGAGGGTACGACAACGCTTTAGGGGGAGCGTACGTGTGAGGGCGCGGGTTAGTGTCAGCGTACGGGTTAGGATTAGGGGACGGGTGAGGGTCAGGCTTCGGGGAAGTGTTAGGGTTAGGGTTCGGGCTAGGGTTAGGGTTAGGAAACGGGGACGGTTTAGGGTCAAGGTGAGGGTACGACAATGCTTTAGGGGGAGCGTACGTGTGAGGGCGCGGGTTAGTGTCAGCGTACGGGTTAGGATTAGGGGACGGGTGAGGGTCAGGCTTCGGGGAAGGGTTAGGGTTAGGGTTCGGGCTAGGGTTAGGGTTAGGGGACGGGGACGGTTTAGGGTCCAGGTGAGAGTGCGACAACGCCTTAGGGGGAGCGTACGTGTGAGGGCGCGGGTTAGTGTCAGCCTGCGGGTTAGGATTAGGGGACGGGTGAGGGTCAGGCTTCGGGGAAGGGTTAGGGTTAGGGTTCGGGCTAGGGTTAGAGTTAGGGGACGGGGAAGGTTTAGGGTCCAGGTGAGGTTACGACAACGCTTTAGGGGGAGCGTACGTGTGAGGGCGCGGGTTAGTGTCAGCGTACGGGTTAGGATTAGGGGACGGGTGAGGGTCAGGTTTCGGGGAAGGGTTAGGGTTAGGGTTCGGGCTAGGGTTAGGGGACGGGGACGGTTTAGGGTCCAGGTGAGGGTACGACAACGCTTTAGGGGGAGCGTACGTGTGAGGGCGCGGGTTAGTGTCAGCGTACGGGTTAGGATTACGGGACGGGTGAGGGTCAGGCTTCGGGGAAGGGTTAGGGTTAGGGTTCGGGCTAGGGTTAGGGTTAGGGGACGGGCACGGTTTAGGGTCCAGGTGAGGATACGACAACGCTTTAGGGGGAGCGTTCGTGTGAGGGCGCGGGTTAGTGTCAACGTACGGGTTAGGATTAGGGGACGGGTGAGGGTCAGGCTTCGGGGAAGGGTTAGGGTTAGGGTTCGGGCTAGGGTTAGGGTTAGGGGACGGGGACGGTTTAGGGTCCAGGTGAGGGTACGACAACGCTTTAGGGGGAGCGTACGTGTGAGGGCGCGGGTTAGTGTCAGCGTACGGGTTAGGATTAGGGGACGGGTGAGGGTCAGGCTTCGGGGAAGGGTTAGGGTTAGGGTTCGGGCTAGGGTTAGGGTTAGGGGACGGGGATGGTTTAGGGTCCAGGTGAGGGTCCGACAACGCTTTAGGGGGAGCGTACGTGTGAGGGCGCGGGTTAGTGTCAGCGTACGGGTTAGGATTAGGGGACGGGTGAGGGTCAGGCTTCGGGGAAGGGTTAGGGTTAGGGTTCGGGCTAGGGTTAGGGTTAGGGGACGGGGACGGTTTAGGGTCCAGGTGAGGGTACGACAACGCTTTAGGGGGAGCGTACGTGTGAGGGCGCGGGTTAGTGTCAGCGTACGGCTTAGGATTAGGGGACGGGTGAGGGTCAGGCTTCGGGGAAGTGTTAGGGTTAGGGTTCGGGCTAGGGTTAGGGTTAGGGGACGGGGACGGTTTAGGGTCCAGGTGAGGGTACGACCACGCTTTACGGGGAGCGTACGTGTGAGGGCGCGGGTTAGTGTCAGCGTACGGGTTAGGATTAGGGGACGGGTGAGGGTCAGGCTTCGGGGAAGGGTTAGGGTTAGGGTTCGGGCTAGGGTTAGGGTTAGGTGACGGGGACGGTTTAGGGTCCAGGTGAGGGTACGACAACGCTTTAGGGGGAGCGTACGTGTGAGGGCGTGGGTTAGTGTCAGCGTACGGGTTAGGATTAGGGGACGGGTGAGTGTCAGGCTTCGGGGAAGGGTTAGGGTTAGGGTTCGGGCTAGGGTTAGGTTTAGGGGACGGGGAAGGTTTAGGGTCCACGTGAGGGTACGACAACGCTTTAGGGGGAGCGTACGTGTGAGGGCGCGGGTTAGTGTCAGCGTACGGGTTAGGATTAGGGGACGGGTGAGGGTCAGGCTTCGGGGAAGGGTTAGGGTTAGGGTTCGGGCTAGGGTTAGGGTTAGGGGATGGGGACGGTTTAGGGTCCAGGTGAGGGTACGACAACGCTTTAGTGGAGCGTACGTGTGAGGGCGCGGGTTAGTGTCAGCGTTCGGGTTAGGATTAGGGGACGGGTGAGGGTCAGGCTTCGGGGAAGGGTTAGGGTTAGGGTTCGGGCTAGGGTTAGGGTTAGGGGACGGGACGGTTTAGGGTCCAGGTGAGGGTACGACAACGCTTTAGGTGGAGCGTACGTGTGAGGGCGCGGCTTAGTGTCAGCGTACGGGTTAGGATTAGGGGACGGGTGAGGGTCAGGCTTCGGGGAAGGGTTAGGGTTAGGGTTCGGTCTAGGGTTAGCGTTAGGGGACGGGGAAGGTTTACGGTCCAGGTGAGGATACGACAACGCTTTAGGGGGAGCGTACGTGTGAGGGCGCGGGTTAGTGTCAGCGTACGGGTTAGGATTAGGGGACGGGTGAGGGTCAGGCTTCGGGGAAGGGTTAGGGTTAGGGTTCGGGCTAGGGTTAGGGTTAGGGGACGGGGACGGTTTAGGGTCCAGGTGAGGGTACGACAACGCTTTAGGGGGAGCGTACGTGTGAGGGCGGGGGTTAGTGTCAGCGTACGGGTTAGGATTAGGGGACGGGTGAGGGTCAGGCTTTGGGGAAGTGTTAGGGTTAGGGTTCGGGCTAGGGTTAGGGTTAGGAAACGGGGACGGTTTAGGGTCCAGGTGAGGGTACGACAATGCTTTAGGGGGAGCGTACGTGTGAGGGCGCGGGTTAGTGTCAGCGTACGGGTTAGGATTAGGGGACGGGTGAGGGTCAGGCTTCGGGGAAGGGTTAGGGTTAGGGTTCGGGCTAGGGTTAGGGTTAGGGGACGGGGACGGTTTAGGGTCCAGGTGAGGGTACGACAACGCCTTAGGGGGAGCGTACGTGTGAGGGCGCGGGTTAGTGTCAGCGTGCGGGTTAGGATTAGGGGACGGGTGAGGGTCAGGCTTCGGGGAAGGGTTAGGGTTAGGGTTCGGGCTAGGGTTAGGGTTAGGGGACGGGGACGGTTTAGGGTCCAGGTGAGGTTACGACAACGCTTTAGGGGGAGCGTACGTGTGAGGGCGCGGGTTAGTGTCAGCGTACGGGTTAGGATTAGGGGACGGGTGAGGGTCAGGCTTCGAGGAAGTTTTAGGGTTAGGGTTCGGTCTAGGGTTAGGGTTAGGGGACGGGGAAGGTTTAGGGTCCAGGTGAGGGTACGACAACGCTTTAGGGGGAGCGTACGTGTGAGGGCGCGGGTTAGTGTCAGCGTTCGGGTTAGGATTAGGGGACGGGTGACGGTCAGGCTTCGGGGAAGGGTTAGGGTTAGGGTTCGGGCTAGGGTTAGGGTTAGGGGACGGGGACGGTTTAGGGTCCAGGTGAGGGTACGACAACGCTTTAGGTGGAGCGTACGTGTGAGGGCGCGGCTTAGTGTCAGCGTACGGGTTAGGATTAGGGGACGGGTGAGGGTCAGGCTTCGGGGAAGGGTTAGGGTTAGGGTTCGGTCTAGGGTTAGGGTTAGGGGACGGGGAAGGTTTACGGTCCAGGTGAGGATACGACAACGCTTTAGGGGGAGCGTACGTGTGAGGGCGCGGGTTAGTGTCAGCGTACGGGTTAGGATTAGGGGACGGGTGAGGGTCAGGCTTCGGGGAAGGGTTAGGGTTAGGGTTCGGGCTAGGGTTAGGGTTAGGGGACGGGGACGGTTTAGGGTCCAGGTGAGGGTACGACAACGCCTTAGGGGGAGCGTACGTGTGAGGGCGTGGGTTAGTGTCAGCGTGCGGGTTAGGATTAGGGGACGGGTGAGGGTCAGGCTTCGGGGAAGGGTTAAGGTTAGGGTTCGGGCTAGGGTTAGGGTTAGGGGACGGGGACGGTTTAGGGTCCAGGTGAGGTTACGACAACGCTTTAGGGGGAGCGTACGTGTGAGGGCGCGGGTTAGTGTCAGCGTACGGGTTAGGATTAGGGGACGGGTGAGGGTCAGGCTTCGGGGAAGGGTTAGGGTTAGGGTTCGGGCTAGGGTTAGGGTTAGGGGACGGGGACAGTTTAGGGTCCAGGTGAGGGTACGACAACGCTTTAGGGGGAGCGTACGTGTGAGGGCGCGGGTTAGTGTCAGCGTACGGGTTAGGATTAGGGGACGGGTGAGGGTCAGGCTTCGGGGAAGGGTTAGGGTTAGGGTTCGGGCTAGGGTTAGGGTTAGGGGACGGGGACGGTTTAGGGTCCAGGTGAGGGTACGACAACGCTTTAGGGGGAGCGTACGTGTGAGGGCGCGGGTTAGTGTCAGCGTACGGGTTAGGATTAGGGGACGGGTGAGGGTCAGGCTTCGGGGAAGGGTTAGGGTTAGGGTTCGGGCTAGGGTTAGGGTTAGGGGACGGGGACGGTTTAGGGTCCAGGTGAGGGTACGACAACGCTTTACGGGGAGCGTACGTGTGAGGGCGCGGGTTAGTGTCAGCGTACGGGTTAGGATTAGGGGACGGGTGAGGGTCAGGCTTCGGGGAAGGGTTAGGGTTAGGGTTCGTGCTAGGGTTAGGGTTAGGTGACGGGGACGGTTTAGGGTCCAGGTGAGGGTACGACAACGCTTTAGGGGGAGCGTACGTGTGAGGGCGCGGGTTAGTGTCAGCGTACGGGTTAGGATTAGGGGATGGGTGAGGGTCAGGCTTCGGGGAAGGGTTAGGGTTAGGGTTCGGGCTAGGGTTAGGGTTAGGGGACGGGGACGGCTGAGGGTCCAGGTGAGGGTACGACAACGCCTTAGGGGGAGCGTACGTGTGAGGGCGCGGGTTAGTGTCAGCGTGCGGGTTAGGATTAGGGGACGGGTGAGGGTCAGGCTTCGGGGAAGGGTTAGGGTTAGGATTCGGGCTAGGGTTAGGGTTAGGGGACGGGGACGGTTTAGGGTCCAGGTGAGGTTACGACAACGCTTTAGGGGGAGCGTACGTGTGAGGGCGCGGGTTAGTGTCAGCGTACGGGTTAGGATTAGGGGACGGGTGAGTGTCAGGCTTCGAGGAAGTTTTAGGGTTAGGGTTCGGTCTAGGGTTAGGGTTAGGGGACGGGGAAGGTTTAGGGTCCAGGTGAGGGTACGACAACGCTTTAGGGGGAGCGTACGTGTGAGGGCGCGGGTTAGTGTCAGCGTACGGGTTAGGATTAGGGGACGGGTGAGGGTCAGGCTTCGTGGAAGGGTTAGGGTTAGGGTTCGGGCTAGGGTTAGGGTTAGGGGACGGGGACGGTTTAGGGTCCAGGTGAGGGTACGACAACGCTTTAGGGGGAGCGTACGTGTGAGGGCGCGGGTTAGTGTCAGCGTACGGGTTAGGATTAGGGGACGGGTGAGGGTCAGGCTTCGGGGAAGGGTTAGGGTTAGGTTTCGGGCTAGGGTTAGGGTTAGGGGACGGGGACGGTTTAGGGTCCAGGTGAGGGTACGACAACGCTTTAGGGGGAGCGTACGTGTGAGGGCGCGGGTTAGTGTCAGCGTACGGGTTAGGATTAGGGGACGGGTGAGGGTCCTTCTTCGGGGAAGTGTTAGGGTTAGGGTTCGGGCTAGGGTTAGGGTTAGGGGATGGGGACGGTTTAGGGTCCAGGTGAGGGTACGACAACGCTTTAGGGGGAGCGTACGTGTGAGGGCGCGGGTTAGTGTCAGCGTACGGGTTAGGATTAGGGGACGGGTGAGGGTCAGGCTTCGGGGAAGGGTTAGGGTTAGGGTTCGGGCTAGGGTTAGGGTTAGGGGACGGGGACGGTTTAGGGTCCAGGTGAGGGTACGACAACGCTTTAGGGGGAGCGTACGTGTGAGGGCGCGGGTTAGTGTCAGCGTACGGGTTAGGATTAGGGGACGGGTGAGGGTCAGGCTTCGGGGAAGTGTTAGGGTTAGGGTTCGGGCTAGGGTTAGGGTTAGGAAACGGGGACGGTTTAGGGTCAAGGTGAGGGTACGACAATGCTTTAGGGGGAGCGTACGTGTGAGGGCGCGGGTTAGTGTCAGCGTACGGGTTAGGATTAGGGGACGGGTGAGGGTCAGGCTTCGGGGAAGGGTTAGGGTTAGGGTTCGGGCTAGGGTTAGGGTTAGGGGACGGGGACGGTTTAGGGTCCAGGTGAGAGTGCGACAACGCCTTAGGGGGAGCGTACGTGTGAGGGCGCGGGTTAGTGTCAGCCTGCGGGTTAGGATTAGGGGACGGGTGAGGGTCAGGCTTCGGGGAAGGGTTAGGGTTAGGGTTCGGGCTAGGGTTAGAGTTAGGGGACGGGGACGGTTTAGGGTCCAGGTGAGGTTACGACAACGCTTTAGGGGGAGCGTACGTGTGAGGGCGCGGGTTAGTGTCAGCGTACGGGTTAGGATTAGGGGACGGGTGAGGGTCAGGTTTCGGGGAAGGGTTAGGGTTAGGGTTCGGGCTAGGGTTAGGGGACGGGGACGGTTTAGGGTCCAGGTGAGGGTACGACAACGCTTTAGGGGGAGCGTACGTGTGAGGGCGCGGGTTAGTGTCAGCGTACGGGTTAGGATTACGGGACGGGTGAGGGTCAGGCTTCGGGGAAGGGTTAGGGTTAGGGTTCGGGCTAGGGTTAGGGTTAGGGGACGGGCACGGTTTAGGGTCCAGGTGAGGATACGACAACGCTTTAGGGGGAGCGTTCGTGTGAGGGCGCGGGTTAGTGTCAACGTACGGGTTAGGATTAGGGGACGGGTGAGGGTCAGGCTTCGGGGAAGGGTTAGGGTTAGGGTTCGGGCTAGGGTTAGGGTTAGGGGACGGGGACGGTTTAGGGTCCAGGTGAGGGTACGACAACGCTTTAGGGGGAGCGTACGTGTGAGGGCGCGGGTTAGTGTCAGCGTACGGGTTAGGATTAGGGGACGGGTGAGGGTCAGGCTTCGGGGAAGGGTTAGGGTTAGGGTTCGGGCTAGGGTTAGGGTTAGGGGACGGGGACGGTTTAGGGTCCAGGTGAGGGTACGACAACGCTTTAGGGGGAGCGTACGTGTGAGGGCGCGGGTTAGTGTCAGCGTACGGGTTAGGATTAGGGGATGGGTGAGGGTCAGGCTTCGGGGAAGGGTTAGGGTTAGGGTTCGGGCTAGGGTTAGGGTTAGGGGACGGGGACGGTTTAGGGTCCAGGTGAGGGTACGACAACGCTTTACGGGGAGCGTACGTGTGAGGGCGCGGGTTAGTGTCAGCGTACGGGTTAGGATTAGGGGACGGGTGAGGGTCAGGCTTCGGGGAAGGGTTAGGGTTAGGGTTCGGGCTAGGGTTAGGGTTAGGGGACGGGGACGGTTTAGGGTCCAGGTGAGGGTACGACAACGCTTTAGGGGGAGCGTACGTGTGAGGGCGCGGGTTAGTGTCAGCGTACGGTTTAGGATTAGGGGACGGGTGAGGGTCAGGCTTCGGGGAAGGGTTAGGGTTAGGGTTCGGGCTAGGGTTAGGGTTAGGGGACGGGGACAGTTTAGGGTCCAGGTGAGGGTATGACAACGCTTTAGGGGGAGCGTACGTGTGAGGGCGCGGGTTAGTGTCAGCGTACGGGTTAGGATTAGGGGACGGGTGAGGGTCAGGCTTCGGGGAAGGGTTAGGGTTAGGGTTCAGTCTAGTGTTAGGTTTAGGGGACGGGGAAGGTTTAGGGTCCACGTGAGGGAACGACAACGCTTTAGGGGGAGCGTACGTGTGAGGGCGCGGGTTAGTGTCAGCGTACGGGTTAGGATTAGGGGACGGGTGAGGGTCAGGCTTCGGGGAAGGGTTAGGGTTAGGGTTCGGGCTAGGGTTAGGGTTAGGGGACGGGGACGGTTTAGGGTCCAGGTGAGGGTACGACAACGCTTTAGGGGAGCGTACGTGTGAGGGCGCGGGTTAGTGTCAGCGTTCGGGTTAGGATTAGGGGACGGGTGAGGGTCAGGCTTCGGGGAAGGGTTAGGGTTAGGGTTCGGGCTAGGGTTAGGGTTAGGGGACGGGACGGTTTAGGGTCCAGGTGAGGGTACGACAACGCTTTAGGTGGAGCGTACGTGTGAGGGCGCGGCTTAGTGTCAGCGTACGGGTTAGGATTAGGGGACGGGTGAGGGTCAGGCTTCGGGGAAGGGTTAGGGTTAGGGTTCGGTCTAGGGTTAGCGTTAGGGGACGGGGAAGGTTTACGGTCCAGGTGAGGATACGACAACGCTTTAGGGGGAGCGTACGTGTGAGGGCGCGGGTTAGTGTCAGCGTACGGGTTAGGATTAGGGGACGGGTGAGGGTCAGGCTTCGGGGAAGGGTTAGGGTTAGGGTTCGGGCTAGGGTTAGGGTTAGGGGACGGGGACGGTTTAGGGTCCAGGTGAGGGTACGACAACGCTTTAGGGGGAGCGTACGTGTGAGGGCGGGGGTTAGTGTCAGCGTACGGGTTAGGATTAGGGGACGGGTGAGGGTCAGGCTTTGGGGAAGTGTTAGGGTTAGGGTTCGGGCTAGGGTTAGGGTTAGGAAACGGGGACGGTTTAGGGTCCAGGTGAGGGTACGACAATGCTTTAGGGGGAGCGTACGTGTGAGGGCGCGGGTTAGTGTCAGCGTACGGGTTAGGATTAGGGGACGGGTGAGGGTCAGGCTTCGGGGAAGGGTTAGGGTTAGGGTTCGGGCCAGGGTTAGGGTTAGGGGACGGGGACGGTTTAGGGTCCAGGTGAGGGTACGACAACGCCTTAGGGGGAGCGTACGTGTGAGGGCGCGGGTTAGTGTCAGCGTGCGGGTTAGGATTAGGGGACGGGTGAGGGTCAGGCTTCGGGGAAGGGTTAGGGTTAGGGTTCGGGCTAGGGTTAGGGTTAGGGGACGGGGACGGTTTAGGGTCCAGGTGAGGTTACGACAACGCTTTAGGGGGAGCGTACGTGTGAGGGCGCGGGTTAGTGTCAGCGTACGGGTTAGGATTAGGGGACGGGTGAGGGTCAGGCTTCGAGGAAGTTTTAGGGTTAGGGTTCGGTCTAGGGTTAGGGTTAGGGGACGGGGAAGGTTTAGGGTCCAGGTGAGGGTACGACAACGCTTTAGGGGGAGCGTACGTGTGAGGGCGCGGGTTAGTGTCAGCGTTCGGGTTAGGATTAGGGGACGGGTGACGGTCAGGCTTCGGGGAAGGGTTAGGGTTAGGGTTCGGGCTAGGGTTAGGGTTAGGGGACGGGGACGGTTTAGGGTCCAGGTGAGGGTACGACAACGCTTTAGGTGGAGCGTACGTGTGAGGGCGCGGCTTAGTGTCAGCGTACGGGTTAGGATTAGGGGACGGGTGAGGGTCAGGCTTCGGGGAAGGGTTAGGGTTAGGGTTCGGTCTAGGGTTAGGGTTAGGGGACGGGGAAGGTTTACGGTCCAGGTGAGGATACGACAACGCTTTAGGGGGAGCGTACGTGTGAGGGCGCGGGTTAGTGTCAGCGTACGGGTTAGGATTAGGGGACGGGTGAGGGTCAGGCTTCTGGGAAGGGTTAGGGTTAGGGTTCGGGCTAGGGTTAGGGTTAGGGGACGGGGACGGTTTAGGGTCCAGGTGAGGGTACGACAACGCCTTAGGGGGAGCGTACGTGTGAGGGCGTGGGTTAGTGTCAGCGTGCGGGTTAGGATTAGGGGACGGGTGAGGGTCAGGCTTCGGGGAAGGGTTAAGGTTAGGGTTCGGGCTAGGGTTAGGGTTAGGGGACGGGGACGGTTTAGGGTCCAGGTGAGGTTACGACAACGCTTTAGGGGGAGCGTACGTGTGAGGGCGCGGGTTAGTGTCAGCGTACGGGTTAGGATTAGGGGACGGGTGAGGGTCAGGCTTCGGGGAAGGGTTAGGGTTAGGGTTCGGGCTAGGGTTAGGGTTAGGGGACGGGGACAGTTTAGGGTCCAGGTGAGGGTATGACAACGCTTTAGGGGGAGCGTACGTGTGAGGGCGCGGGTTAGTGTCAGCGTACGGGTTAGGATTAGGGGACGGGTGAGGGTCAGGCTTCGGGGAAGGGTTAGGGTTAGGGTTCGGGCTAGGGTTAGGGTTAGGGGACGGGGACGGTTTAGGGTCCAGGTGAGGGTACGACAACGCTTTAGGGGGAGCGTACGTGTGAGGGCGCGGGTTAGTGTCAGCGTACGGGTTAGGATTAGGGGACGGGTGAGGGTCAGGCTTCGGGGAAGGGTTAGGGTTAGGGTTCGGGCTAGGGTTAGGTTTAGGGGACGGGGACGGTTTAGGGTCCAGGTGAGGGTACGACAACGCTTTACGGGGAGCGTACGTGTGAGGGCGCGGGTTAGTGTCAGCGTACGGGTTAGGATTAGGGGACGGGTGAGGGTCAGGCTTCGGGGAAGGGTTAGGGTTAGGGTTCGTGCTAGGGTTAGGGTTAGGTGACGGGGACGGTTTAGGGTCCAGGTGAGGGTACGACAACGCTTTAGGGGGAGCGTACGTGTGAGGGCGCGGGTTAGTGTCAGCGTACGGGTTAGGATTAGGGGATGGGTGAGGGTCAGGCTTCGGGGAAGGTTTAGGGTTAGGGTTCGTGCTAGGGTTAGGGTTACGGGACGGGGACGGTTTAGGGTCCAGGTGAGGGTACGATAACGCTTTACGGGGAGCGTACGTGTGAGGGCGCGGGTTAGTGTCAGCGTACGGGTTAGGATTAGGGGACGGGTGAGGGTCAGGCTTCGGGGAAGGGTTAGGGTTAGGGTTCGGGCTAGGGTTAGGGTTAGGTGACGGGGACGGTTTAGGGTCCAGGTGAGGGTACGACAACGCTTTAGGGGGAGCGTACGTGTGAGGGCGCGGGTTAGTGTCAGCGTACGGGTTAGGATTAGGGGACGGGTGAGGGTCAGGCTTCGGGGAAGGGTTAGGGTTAGGGTTCGGGCTAGGGTTAGGGTTAGGGGACGGGGACGGTTTAGGGTCCAGGTGAGGGTACGACAACGCTTTAGGGGGAGCGTACGTGTGAGGGCGCGGGTTAGTGTCAGCGTACGGGTTAGGATTAGGGGACGGGTGAGGGTCAGGCTTCGGGGAAGGGTTAGGGTTAGGGTTCGGGCTAGGGTTAGGGTTAGGGGACGGGGACGGTTTAGGGTCCAGGTGAGGGTACGACAACGCTTTAGGGGGAGCGTACGTGTGAGGGTGCGGGTTAGTGTCAGCGTACGGGTTAGGATTAGGGGACGGGTGAGGGTCAGGCTTCGGGGAAGGGTTAGGGTTAGGGTTCGGGCTAGGGTTAGGGTTAGGGGACGGGGACGGTTTAGGGTCCAGGTGAGGGTACGACAACGCTTTAGGGGGAGCGTACGTGTGAGGGCGCGGGTTAGTGTCAGCGTACTGTTTAGGATTAGGGGACGGGTGAGGGTCAGGCTTCGGGGAAGGGTTAGGGTTAGGGTTCGGGCTAGGGTTAGGGTTAGGGGACGGGGACGGTTTAGGGTCCAAGTGAGGGTATGACAACGCTTTAGGGGGAGCGTACGTGTGAGGGCGCGGGTTAGTGTCAGCGTACGGGTTAGGATTAGGGGACGGGTGAGGGTCAGGCTTCGGGGAAGGGTTAGGGTTAGGGTTCGGGCTAGGGTTAGGGTTAGGGGACGGGGAAGGTTTAGGGTCCAGGTGAGGGTACGCCAACGCTTTAGGGGGAGCGTACGTGTGAGGGCGCGGGTTAGTGTCAGCGTACGGGTTAGGATTAGGGGACGGGTGAGGGTCAGGCTTCGTGGAAGTGTTAGGGTTAGGGTTCGGGCTAGGGTTAGGGTTAGGGGACGGGGACGGTTTAGGGTCCAGGTGAGGGTACGACAACGCTTTAGGGGGAGCGTACGTGTGAGGGCGCGGGTTAGTGTCAGCGTACGGGTTAGGATTAGGGGACGGGTGAGGGTCAGGCTTCGGGGAAGGGTTAGGGTTAGGGTTCGGGCTAGGGTTAGGTTAGGGGACGGGGACGGTTTAGGGTCCAGGTGAGGGTACGACAACGCTTTAGGGGGAGCGTACGTGTGAGGGCGCGGGTTAGTGTCAGCGTACGGGTTAGTATTAGGGGACGGGTGAGGGTCAGGCTTCGGGGAAGGGTTAGGGTTAGGATTCGGGCTAGGGTTAGGGTTAGGGGACGGGGACGGTTTAGGGTCCAGGTGAGGGTACGACAACGCTTTAGGGGGAGCGTACGTGTGAGGGCGCGGGTTAGTGTCAGCGTACGGTTTAGGATTAGGGGACGGGTGAGGGTCAGGCTTCGGGGAAGGGTTAGGGTTAGGGTTCGGGCTAGGGTTAGGGTTAGGGGACGGGGACGGTTTAGGGTCCAGGTGAGGGTACGACAACGCTTTAGGGGGAGCGTACGTGTGAGGGCGCGGGTTAGTGTCAGCGTACGGGTTAGGATTAGGGGACGGGTGAGGGTCAGGCTTCGGGGAAGGGTTAGGGTTAGGGTTCGGGCTAGGGTTAGGGTTAGGTGACGGGGACGGTTTAGGGTCCAGGTGAGGGTACGACAACGCTTTAGGGGGAGCGTACGTGTGAGGGCGCGGGTTAGTGTCAGCGTACGGGTTAGGATTAGGGGACGGGTGAGGGTCAGGCTTCGGGGAAGGGTTAGGGTTAGGGTTCGGGCTAGGGTTAGGGTTAGGGGACGGGGACGGTTTAGGGTCCAGGTGAGGGTACGACAACGCTTTAGGGGGAGCGTACGTGTGAGGGCGCGGGTTAGTGTCAGCGTACGGGTTAGGATTAGGGGACGGGTGAGGGTCAGGCTTCGGGGAAGGGTTAGGGTTAGGGTTCGGGCTAGGGTTAGGGTTAGGGGACGGGGACGGTTTTGGGTCCAGGTGAGGGTACGACAACGCTTTAGGGGGAGCGTACGTGTGAGGGCGAGGGTTAGTGTCAGCGTACGGGTTAGGATTAGGGGACGGGTGAGGGTCAGGCTTCGGGGAAGGGTTAGGGTTAGGGTTCGGGCTAGGGTTAGGGTTAGGGGACGGGGACGGTTTAGGGTCCAGGTGAGGGTACGACAACGCTTTAGGGGGAGCGTACGTGTGAGGGCGCTGGTTAGTGTCAGCGTACTGTTTAGGATTAGGGGACGGGTGAGGGTCAGGCTTCGGGGAAGGGTTAGGGTTAGGGTTCGGGCTAGGGTTAGGGTTAGGGGACGGGGACGGTTTAGGGTCCAGGTGAGGGTACGACAACGCTTTAGGGGGAGCGTACGTGTGAGGGCGCGGGTTAGTGTCAGCGTACTGTTTAGGATTAGGGGACGGGTGAGGGTCAGGCTTCGGGGAAGGGTTAGGGTTAGGGTTCGGGCTAGGGTTAGGGTTAGGGGACGGGGACGGTTTAGGGTCCAGGTGAGGGTACGACAACGCTTTAGGGGGAGCGTACGTGTGAGGGCGCGGGTTAGTGTCAGCGTACGGGTTAGGATTAGGGGACGGGTGAGGGTCCTTCTTCGGGGAAGTGTTAGGGTTAGGGTTCGGGCTAGGGTTAGGGTTAGGGGACGGGGACGGTTTAGGGTCCAGGTGAGGGTACGACAACGCTTTAGGGGGAGCGTACGTGTGAGGGCGCGGGTTAGTGTCAGCGTACGGGTTAGGATTAGGGGACGGGTGAGGGTCAGGCTTCGGGGAAGGGTTAGGGTTAGGGTTCGGGCTAGGGTTAGGGTTAGGGGACGGGGACGGTTTAGGGTCCAGGTGAGGGTACGACAACGCTTTAGGGGGAGCGTACGTGTGAGGGCGCGGGTTAGTGTCAGCGTACGGGTTAGGATTACGGGACGGGTGAGGGTCAGGCTTCGGGGAAGTGTTAGGGTTAGGGTTCGGGCTAGGGTTAGGGTTAGGAAACGGGGACGGTTTAGGGTCAAGGTGAGGGTACGACAATGCTTTAGGGGGAGCGTACGTGTGAGGGCGCGGGTTAGTGTCAGCGTACGGGTTAGGATTAGGGGACGGGTGAGGGTCAGGCTTCGGGGAAGGGTTAGGGTTAGGGTTCGGGCTAGGGTTAGGGTTAGGGGACGGGGACGGTTTAGGGTCCAGGTGAGGGTACGACAACGCTTTAGGGGGAGCGTACGTGTGAGGGCGCGGGTTAGTGTCAGCGTACGGGTTAGGATTAGGGGACGGGTGAGGGTCAGGCTTCGGGGAAGGGTTAGGGTTAGGGTTCGGGCTAGGGTTAGGGTTAGGGGACGGGGACGGTTTAGGGTCCAGGTGAGGGTACGACAACGCTTTAGGGGGAGCGTACGTGTGAGGGCGCGGGTTAGTGTCAGCGTACGGGTTAGGATTAGGGGACGGGTGAGGGTCAGGCTTCGGGGAAGGGTTAGGGTTAGGGTTCGGGCTAGGGTTAGGGTTAGGGGACGGGGACGGTTTAGGGTCCAGGTGAGGGTACGACAACGCTTTAGGGGGAGCGTACGTGTGAGGGCGCGGGTTAGTGTCAGCGTACTGTTTAGGATTAGGGGACGGGTGAGGGTCAGGCTTCGGGGAAGGGTTAGGGTTAGGGTTCGGGCTAGGGTTAGGGTTAGGGGACGGGGACGGTTTAGGGTCCAGGTGAGGGTACGACAACGCTTTAGGGGGAGCGTACGTGTGAGGGCGCGGGTTAGTGTCAGCGTATGGGTTAGGATTAGGGGACGGGTGAGGGTCAGGCTTCGGGGAAGGGTTAGGGTTAGGATTCGGGCTAGGGTTAGGGTTAGGGGACGGGGACGGTTTAGGGTCCAGGTGAGGTTACGACAACGCTTTAGGGGGAGCGTACGTGTGAGGGCGCGGGTTAGTGTCAGCGTACGGGTTAGGATTAGGGGACGGGTGAGGGTCAGGCTTCGAGGAAGTTTTAGGGTTAGGGTTCGGTCTAGGGTTAGGGTTAGGGGACGGGGAAGGTTTAGGGTCCAGGTGAGGGTACGACAACGCTTTAGGGGGAGCGTACGTGTGAGGGCGCGGGTTAGTGTCAGCGTACGGGTTAGGATTAGGGGACGGGTGAGGGTCAGGCTTCGTGGAAGGGTTAGGGTTAGGGTTCGGGCTAGGGTTAGGGTTAGGGGACGGGGACGGTTAGGGTCCAGGTGAGGGTACGACAACGCTTTAGGGGGAGCGTACGTGTGAGGGCGCGGGTTAGTGTCAGCGTACGGGTTAGGATTAGGGGACGGGTGAGGGTCAGGCTTCGGGGAAGGGTTAGGGTTAGGTTTCGGGCTAGGGTTAGGGTTAGGGGACGGGGACGGTTTAGGGTCCAGGTGAGGGTACGACAACGCTTTAGGGGGAGCGTACGTGTGAGGGCGCGGGTTAGTGTCAGCGTACGGGTTAGGATTAGGGGACGGGTGAGGGTCCTTCTTCGGGGAAGTGTTAGGGTTAGGGTTCGGGCTAGGGTTAGGGTTAGGGGATGGGGACGGTTTAGGGTCCAGGTGAGGGTACGACAACGCTTTAGGGGGAGCGTACGTGTGAGGGCGCGGGTTAGTGTCAGCGTACGGGTTAGGATTAGGGGACGGGTGAGGGTCAGGCTTCGGGGAAGGGTTAGGGTTAGGGTTCGGGCTAGGGTTAGGGTTAGGGGACGGGGACGGTTTAGGGTCCAGGTGAGGGTACGACAACGCTTTAGGGGGAGCGTACGTGTGAGGGCGCGGGTTAGTGTCAGCGTACGGGTTAGGATTAGGGGACGGGTGAGGGTCAGGCTTCGGGGAAGTGTTAGGGTTAGGGTTCGGGCTAGGGTTAGGGTTAGGAAACGGGGACGGTTTAGGGTCAAGGTGAGGGTACGACAATGCTTTAGGGGGAGCGTACGTGTGAGGGCGCGGGTTAGTGTCAGCGTACGGGTTAGGATTAGGGGACGGGTGAGGGTCAGGCTTCGGGGAAGGGTTAGGGTTAGGGTTCGGGCTAGGGTTAGGGTTAGGGGACGGGGACGGTTTAGGGTCCAGGTGAGAGTGCGACAACGCCTTAGGGGGAGCGTACGTGTGAGGGCGCGGGTTAGTGTCAGCCTGCGGGTTAGGATTAGGGGACGGGTGAGGGTCAGGTTTCGGGGAAGGGTTAGGGTTAGGGTTCGGGCTAGGGTTAGAGTTAGGGGACGGGGACGGTTTAGGGTCCAGGTGAGGTTACGACAACGCTTTAGGGGGAGCGTACGTGTGAGGGCGCGGGTTAGTGTCAGCGTACGGGTTAGGATTAGGGGACGGGTGAGGGTCAGGTTTCGGGGAAGGGTTAGGGTTAGGGTTCGGGCTAGGGTTAGGGGACGGGGACGGTTTAGGGTCCAGGTGAGGGTACGACAACGCTTTAGGGGGAGCGTACGTGTGAGGGCGCGGGTTAGTGTCAGCGTACGGGTTAGGATTACGGGACGGGTGAGGTTCAGGCTTCGGGGAAGGGTTAGGGTTAGGGTTCGGGCTAGGGTTAGGGTTAGGGGACGGGCACGGTTTAGGGTCCAGGTGAGGATACGACAACGCTTTAGGGGGAGCGTTCGTGTGAGGGCGCGGGTTAGTGTCAACGTACGGGTTAGGATTAGGGGACGGGTGAGGGTCAGGCTTCGGGGAAGGGTTAGGGTTAGGGTTCGGGCTAGGGTTAGGGTTAGGGGACGGGGACGGTTTAGGGTCCAGGTGAGGGTACGACAACGCTTTAGGGGGAGCGTACGTGTGAGGGCGCGGGTTAGTGTCAGCGTACGGGTTAGGATTAGGGGACGGGTGAGGGTCAGGCTTCGGGGAAGGGTTAGGGTTAGGGTTCGGGCTAGGGTTAGGGTTAGGGGACGGGGATGGTTTAGGGTCCAGGTGAGGGTACGACAACGCTTTAGGGGGAGCGTACGTGTGAGGGCGCGGGTTAGTGTCAGCGTACGGGTTAGGATTAGGGGACGGGTGAGGGTCAGGCTTCGGGGAAGGGTTAGGGTTAGGGTTCGGGCTAGGGTTAGGGTTAGGGGACGGGGACGGTTTAGGGTCCAGGTGAGGGTACGACAACGCTTTAGGGGGAGCGTACGTGTGAGGGCGCGGGTTAGTGTCAGCGTACGGGTTAGGATTAGGGGACGGGTGAGGGTCAGGCTTCGGGGAAGTGTTAGGGTTAGGGTTCGGGCTAGGGTTAGGGTTAGGGGACGGGGACGGTTTAGGGTCCAGGTGAGGGTACGACCACGCTTTAGGGGGAGCGTACGTGTGAGGGCGCGGGTTAGTGTCAGCGTACGGGTTAGGATTAGGGGACGGGTGAGGGTCAGGCTTCGGGGAAGGGTTAGGGTTAGGGTTCGGGCTAGGGTTAGGGTTAGGGGACGGGGACGGTTTAGGGTCCAGGTGAGGGTACGACAACGCTTTAGGGGGAGCGTACGTGTGAGGGCGCGGGTTAGTGTCAGCGTACGGGTTAGGATTAGGGGACGGGTGAGGGTCAGGCTTCGGGGAAGGGTTAGGGTTAGGTTTCGGGCTAGGGTTAGGGTTAGGGGACGGGGACGGTTTAGGGTCCAGGTGAGGGTACGACAACGCTTTAGGGGGAGCGTACGTGTGAGGGCGCGGGTTAGTGTCAGCGTACGGGTTAGGATTAGGGGACGGGTGAGGGTCCTTCTTCGGGGAAGTGTTAGGGTTAGGGTTCGGGCTAGGGTTAGGGTTAGGGGACGGGGACGGTTTAGGGTCCAGGTGAGGGTACGACAACGCTTTAGGGGGAGCGTACGTGTGAGGGCGCGGGTTAGTGTCAGCGTACGGGTTAGGATTAGGGGACGGGTGAGGGTCAGGCTTCGGGGAAGGGTTAGGGTTAGGGTTCGGGCTAGGGTTAGGGTTAGGGGACGGGGACGGTTTAGGGTCCAGGTGAGGGTACGACAACGCTTTAGGGGGAGCGTACGTGTGAGGGCGCGGGTTAGTGTCAGCGTACGGGTTAGGATTAGGGGACGGGTGAGGGTCAGGCTTCGGGGAAGTGTTAGGGTTAGGGTTCGGGCTAGGGTTAGGGTTAGGAAACGGGGACGGTTTAGGGTCAAGGTGAGGGTACGACAATGCTTTAGGGGGAGCGTACGTGTGAGGGCGCGGGTTAGTGTCAGCGTACGGGTTAGGATTAGGGGACGGGTGAGGGTCAGGCTTCGGGGAAGGGTTAGGGTTAGGGTTCGGGCTAGGGTTAGGGTTAGGGGACGGGGACGGTTTAGGGTCCAGGTGAGAGTGCGACAACGCCTTAGGGGGAGCGTACGTGTGAGGGCGCGGGTTAGTGTCAGCCTGCGGGTTAGGATTAGGGGACGGGTGAGGGTCAGGCTTCGGGGAAGTGTTAGGGTTAGGGTTCGGGCTAGGGTTAGAGTTAGGGGACGGGGACGGTTTAGGGTCCAGGTGAGGTTACGACAACGCTTTAGGGGGAGCGTACGTGTGAGGGCGCGGGTTAGTGTCAGCGTACGGGTTAGGATTAGGGGACGGGTGAGGGTCAGGTTTCGGGGAAGGGTTAGGGTTAGGGTTCGGGCTAGGGTTAGGGGACGGGGACAGTTTAGGGTCCAGGTGAGGGTACGACAACGCTTTAGGGGGAGCGTACGTGTGAGGGCGCGGGTTAGTGTCAGCGTACGGGTTAGGATTACGGGACGGGTGAGGGTCAGGCTTCGGGGAAGGGTTAGGGTTAGGGTTCGGGCTAGGGTTAGGGTTAGGGGACGGGCACGGTTTAGGGTCCAGGTGAGGATACGACAACGCTTTAGGGGGAGCGTTCGTGTGAGGGCGCGGGTTAGTGTCAACGTACGGGTTAGGATTAGGGGACGGGTGAGGGTCAGGCTTCGGGGAAGGGTTAGGGTTAGGGTTCGGGCTAGGGTTAGGGTTAGGGGACGGGGATGGTTTAGGGTCCAGGTGAGGGTACGACAACGCTTTAGGGGGAGCGTACGTGTGAGGGCGCGGGTTAGTGTCAGCGTACGGGTTAGGATTAGGGGACGGGTGAGGGTCAGGCTTCGGGGAAGGGTTAGGGTTAGGGTTCGGGCTAGGGTTAGGGTTAGGGGACGGGGACGGTTTAGGGTCCAGGTGAGGGTACGACAATGCTTTAGGGGGAGCGTACGTGTGAGGGCGCGGGTTAGTGTCAGCGTACGGGTTAGGATTAGGGGACGGGTGAGGGTCAGGCTTCGGGGAAGTGTTAGGGTTAGGGTTCGGGCTAGGGTTAGGGTTAGGGGACGGGGACGGTTTAGGGTCCAGGTGAGGGTACGACCACGCTTTACGGGGAGCGTACGTGTGAGGGCGCGGGTTAGTGTCAGCGTACGGGTTAGGATTAGGGGACGGGTGAGGGTCAGGCTTCGGGGAAGGGTTAGGGTTAGGGTTCGGGCTAGGGTTAGGGTTAGGTGACGGGGACGGTTTAGGGTCCAGGTGAGGGTACGACAACGCTTTAGGGGGAGCGTACGTGTGAGGGCGTGGGTTAGTGTCAGCGTACGTGTTAGGATTAGGGGACGGGTGAGGGTCAGGCTTCGGGGAAGGGTTAGGGTTAGGGTTCGGGCTAGGGTTAGGGTTAGGGGACGGGGACGGTTTAGGGTCCAGGTGAGGGTACGACAACGCTTTAGGGGGAGCGTACGTGTGAGGGCGCGGGTTAGTGTCAGCGTACGGGTTAGGATTAGGGGATGGGTGAGGGTCAGGCTTCGGGGAAGGGTTAGGGTTAGGGTTCGGGCTAGGGTTAGGGTTAGGGGACGGGGACGGTTTAGGGTCCAGGTGAGGGTACGACAACGCTTTACGGGGAGCGTACGTGTGAGGGCGCGGGTTAGTGTCAGCGTACGGGTTAGGATTAGGGGACGGGTGAGGGTCAGGCTTCGGGGAAGGGTTAGGGTTAGGGTTCGGGCTAGGGTTAGGGTTAGGGGACGGGGACGGTTTAGGGTCCAGGTGAGGGTACGACAACGCTTTAGGGGGAGCGTACGTGTGAGGGCGCGGGTTAGTGTCAGCGTACGGTTTAGGATTAGGGGACGGGTGAGGGTCAGGCTTCGGGGAAGGGTTAGGGTTAGGGTTCGGGCTAGGGTTAGGGTTAGGGGACGGGGACGGTTTAGGGTCCAGGTGAGGGTATGACAACGCTTTAGGGGGAGCGTACGTGTGAGGGCGCGGGTTAGTGTCAGCGTACGGGTTAGGATTAGGGGACGGGTGAGGGTCAGGCTTCGGGGAAGGGTTAGGGTTAGGGTTCAGTCTAGTGTTAGGTTTAGGGGACGGGGAAGGTTTAGGGTCCAGGTGAGGGTACGACAACGCTTTAGGGGGAGCGTACGTGTGAGGGCGCGGGTTAGTGTCAGCGTTCGGGTTAGGATTAGGGGACGGGTGACGGTCAGGCTTCGGGGAAGGGTTAGGGTTAGGGTTCGGGCTAGGGTTAGGGTTAGGGGACGGGGACGGTTTAGGGTCCAGGTGAGGGTACGACAACGCTTTAGGTGGAGCGTACGTGTGAGGGCGCGGCTTAGTGTCAGCGTACGGGTTAGGATTAGGGGACGGGTGAGGGTCAGGCTTCGGGGAAGGGTTAGGGTTAGGGTTCGGTCTAGGGTTAGGGTTAGGGGACGGGGAAGGTTTACGGTCCAGGTGAGGATACGACAACGCTTTAGGGGGAGCGTACGTGTGAGGGCGCGGGTTAGTGTCAGCGTACGGGTTAGGATTAGGGGACGGGTGAGGGTCAGGCTTCTGGGAAGGGTTAGGGTTAGGGTTCGGGCTAGGGTTAGGGTTAGGGGACGGGGACGGTTTAGGGTCCAGGTGAGGGTACGACAACGCCTTAGGGGGAGCGTACGTGTGAGGGCGTGGGTTAGTGTCAGCGTGCGGGTTAGGATTAGGGGACGGGTGAGGGTCAGGCTTCGGGGAAGGGTTAAGGTTAGGGTTCGGGCTAGGGTTAGGGTTAGGGGACGGGGACGGTTTAGGGTCCAGGTGAGGTTACGACAACGCTTTAGGGGGAGCGTACGTGTGAGGGCGCGGGTTAGTGTCAGCGTACGGGTTAGGATTAGGGGACGGGTGAGGGTCAGGCTTCGGGGAAGGGTTAGGGTTAGGGTTCGGGCTAGGGTTAGGGTTAGGGGACGGGGACAGTTTAGGGTCCAGGTGAGGGTACGACAACGCTTTAGGGGGAGCGTACGTGTGAGGGCGCGGGTTAGTGTCAGCGTACGGGTTAGGATTAGGGGACGGGTGAGGGTCAGGCTTCGGGGAAGGGTTAGGGTTAGGGTTCGGGCTAGGGTTAGGGTTAGGGGACGGGGACGGTTTAGGGTCCAGGTGAGGGTACGACAACGCTTTAGGGGGAGCGTACGTGTGAGGGCGCGGGTTAGTGTCAGCGTACGGGTTAGGATTAGGGGACGGGTGAGGGTCAGGCTTCGGGGAAGGGTTAGGGTTAGGGTTCGGGCTAGGGTTAGGGTTAGGGGACGGGGACGGTTTAGGGTCCAGGTGAGGGTACGACAACGCTTTACGGGGAGCGTACGTGTGAGGGCGCGGGTTAGTGTCAGCGTACGGGTTAGGATTAGGGGACGGGTGAGGGTCAGGCTTCGGGGAAGGGTTAGGGTTAGGGTTCGTGCTAGGGTTAGGGTTAGGTGACGGGGACGGTTTAGGGTCCAGGTGAGGGTACGACAACGCTTTAGGGGGAGCGTACGTGTGAGGGCGCGGGTTAGTGTCAGCGTACGGGTTAGGATTAGGGGATGGGTGAGGGTCAGGCTTCGGGGAAGGTTTAGGGTTAGGGTTCGTGCTAGGGTTAGGGTTACGGGACGGGGACGGTTTAGGGTCCAGGTGAGGGTACGATAACGCTTTACGGGGAGCGTACGTGTGAGGGCGCGGGTTAGTGTCAGCGTACGGGTTAGGATTAGGGGACGGGTGAGGGTCAGGCTTCGGGGAAGGGTTAGGGTTAGGGTTCGGGCTAGGGTTAGGGTTAGGTGACGGGGACGGTTTAGGGTCCAGGTGAGGGTACGACAACGCTTTAGGGGGAGCGTACGTGTGAGGGCGCGGGTTAGTGTCAGCGTACGGGTTAGGATTAGGGGACGGGTGAGGGTCAGGCTTCGGGGAAGGGTTAGGGTTAGGGTTCGGGCTAGGGTTAGGGTTAGGGGACGGGGACGGTTTAGGGTCCAGGTGAGGGTACGACAACGCTTTAGGGGGAGCGTACGTGTGAGGGCGCGGGTTAGTGTCAGCGTACGGGTTAGGATTAGGGGACGGGTGAGGGTCAGGCTTCGGGGAAGGGTTAGGGTTAGGGTTCGGGCTAGGGTTAGGGTTAGGGGACGGGGACGGTTTAGGGTCCAGGTGAGGGTACGACAACGCTTTAGGGGGAGCGTACGTGTGAGGGTGCGGGTTAGTGTCAGCGTACGGGTTAGGATTAGGGGACGGGTGAGGGTCAGGCTTCGGGGAAGGGTTAGGGTTAGGGTTCGGGCTAGGGTTAGGGTTAGGGGACGGGGACGGTTTAGGGTCCAGGTGAGGGTACGACAACGCTTTAGGGGGAGCGTACGTGTGAGGGCGCGGGTTAGTGTCAGCGTACTGTTTAGGATTAGGGGACGGGTGAGGGTCAGGCTTCGGGGAAGGGTTAGGGTTAGGGTTCGGGCTAGGGTTAGGGTTAGGGGACGGGGACGGTTTAGGGTCCAAGTGAGGGTATGACAACGCTTTAGGGGGAGCGTACGTGTGAGGGCGCGGGTTAGTGTCAGCGTACGGGTTAGGATTAGGGGACGGGTGAGGGTCAGGCTTCGGGGAAGGGTTAGGGTTAGGGTTCGGGCTAGGGTTAGGGTTAGGGGACGGGGAAGGTTTAGGGTCCAGGTGAGGGTACGCCAACGCTTTAGGGGGAGCGTACGTGTGAGGGCGCGGGTTAGTGTCAGCGTACGGGTTAGGATTAGGGGACGGGTGAGGGTCAGGCTTCGTGGAAGTGTTAGGGTTAGGGTTCGGGCTAGGGTTAGGGTTAGGGGACGGGGACGGTTTAGGGTCCAGGTGAGGGTACGACAACGCTTTAGGGGGAGCGTACGTGTGAGGGCGCGGGTTAGTGTCAGCGTACGGGTTAGGATTAGGGGACGGGTGAGGGTCAGGCTTCGGGGAAGGGTTAGGGTTAGGGTTCGGGCTAGGGTTAGGGTTAGGGGACGGGGACGGTTTAGGGTCCAGGTGAGGGTACGACAACGCTTTAGGGGGAGCGTACGTGTGAGGGCGCGGGTTAGTGTCAGCGTACGGGTTAGTATTAGGGGACGGGTGAGGGTCAGGCTTCGGGGAAGGGTTAGGGTTAGGATTCGGGCTAGGGTTAGGGTTAGGGGACGGGGACGGTTTAGGGTCCAGGTGAGGGTACGACAACGCTTTAGGGGGAGCGTACGTGTGAGGGCGCGGGTTAGTGTCAGCGTACGGTTTAGGATTAGGGGACGGGTGAGGGTCAGGCTTCGGGGAAGGGTTAGGGTTAGGGTTCGGGCTAGGGTTAGGGTTAGGGGACGGGGACGGTTTAGGGTCCAGGTGAGGGTACGACAACGCTTTAGGGGGAGCGTACGTGTGAGGGCGCGGGTTAGTGTCAGCGTACGGGTTAGGATTAGGGGACGGGTGAGGGTCAGGCTTCGGGGAAGGGTTAGGGTTAGGGTTCGGGCTAGGGTTAGGGTTAGGTGACGGGGATGGTTTAGGGTCCAGGTGAGGGTACGACAACGCTTTAGGGGGAGCGTACGTGTGAGGGCGCGGGTTAGTGTCAGCGTACGGGTTAGGATTAGGGGACGGGTGAGGGTCAGGCTTCGGGGAAGGGTTAGGGTTAGGGTTCGGGCTAGGGTTAGGGTTAGGGGACGGGGACGGTTTAGGGTCCAGGTGAGGGTACGACAACGCTTTAGGGGGAGCGTACGTGTGAGGGCGCGGGTTAGTGTCAGCGTACGGGTTAGGATTAGGGGACGGGTGAGGGTCAGGCTTCGGGGAAGGGTTAGGGTTAGGGTTCGGGCTAGGGTTAGGGTTAGGGGACGGGGACGGTTTTGGGTCCAGGTGAGGGTACGACAACGCTTTAGGGGGAGCGTACGTGTGAGGGCGCGGGTTAGTGTCAGCGTACGGGTTAGGATTAGGGGACGGGTGAGGGTCAGGCTTCGGGGAAGGGTTAGGGTTAGGGTTCGGGCTAGGGTTAGGGTTAGGGGACGGGGACGGTTTAGGGTCCAGGTGAGGGTACGACAACGCTTTAGGGGGAGCGTACGTGTGAGGGCGCGGGTTAGTGTCAGCGTACTGTTTAGGATTAGGGGACGGGTGAGGGTCAGGCTTCGGGGAAGGGTTAGGGTTAGGGTTCGGGCTAGGGTTAGGGTTAGGGGACGGGGACGGTTTAGGGTCCAGGTGAGGGTACGACAACGCTTTAGGGGGAGCGTACGTGTGAGGGCGCGGGTTAGTGTCAGCGTACTGTTTAGGATTAGGGGACGGGTGAGGGTCAGGCTTCGGGGAAGGGTTAGGGTTAGGGTTCGGGCTAGGGTTAGGGTTAGGGGACGGGGACGGTTTAGGGTCCAGGTGAGGGTACGACAACGCTTTAGGGGGAGCGTACGTGTGAGGGCGCGGGTTAGTGTCAGCGTACTGGTTAGGATTAGGGGACGGGTGAGGGTCCTTCTTCGGGGAAGTGTTAGGGTTAGGGTTCGGGCTAGGGTTAGGGTTAGGGGACGGGGACGGTTTAGGGTCCAGGTGAGGGTACGACAACGCTTTAGGGGGAGCGTACGTGTGAGGGCACGGGTTAGTGTCAGCGTACGGGTTAGGATTAGGGGACGGGTGAGGGTCAGGCTTCGGGGAAGGGTTAGGGTTAGGGTTCGGGCTAGGGTTAGGGTTAGGGGACGGGGACGGTTTAGGGTCCAGGTGAGGGTACGACAACGCTTTAGGGGGAGCGTACGTGTGAGGGCGCGGGTTAGTGTCAGCGTACGGGTTAGGATTACGGGACGGGTGAGGGTCAGGCTTCGGGGAAGTGTTAGGGTTAGGGTTCGGGCTAGGGTTAGGGTTAGGAAACGGGGACGGTTTAGGGTCAAGGTGAGGGTACGACAATGCTTTAGGGGGAGCGTACGTGTGAGGGCGCGGGTTAGTGTCAGCGTACGGGTTAGGATTAGGGGACGGGTGAGGGTCAGGCTTCGGGGAAGGGTTAGGGTTAGGGTTCGGGCTAGGGTTAGGGTTAGGGGACGGGGACGGTTTAGGGTCCAGGTGAGGGTACGACAACGCTTTAGGGGGAGCGTACGTGTGAGGGCGCGGGTTAGTGTCAGCGTACGGGTTAGGATTAGGGGACGGGTGAGGGTCAGGCTTCGGGGAAGGGTTAGGGTTAGGGTTCGGGCTAGGGTTAGGGTTAGGGGACGGGGACGGTTTAGGGTCCAGGTGAGGGTACGACAACGCTTTAGGGGGAGCGTACGTGTGAGGGCGCGGGTTAGTGTCAGCGTACGGGTTAGGATTAGGGGACGGGTGAGGGTCAGGCTTCGGGGAAGGGTTAGGGTTAGGGTTCGGGCTAGGGTTAGGGTTAGGGGACGGGGACGGTTTAGGGTCCAGGTGAGGGTACGACAACGCTTTAGGGGGAGCGTACGTGTGAGGGCGCGGGTTAGTGTCAGCGTACTGTTTAGGATTAGGGGACGGGTGAGGGTCAGGCTTCGGGGAAGGGTTAGGGTTAGGGTTCGGGCTAGGGTTAGGGTTAGGTGACGGGGACGGTTTAGGGTCCAGGTGAGGGTACGACAACGCTTTAGGGGGAGCGTACGTGTGAGGGCGCGGGTTAGTGTCAGCGTATGGGTTAGGATTAGGGGACGGGTGAGGGTCAGGCTTCGGGGAAGGGTTAGGGTTAGGGTTCGGGCTAGGGTTAGGGTTAGGGGACGGGGACGGTTTAGGGTCCAGGTGAGGGTACGACAACGCTTTAGGGGGAGCGTACGTGTGAGGGCGCGGGTTAGTGTCAGCGTACGGGTTAGGATTAGGGGACGGGTGAGGGTCCTTCTTCGGGGAAGTGTTAGGGTTAGGGTTCGGGCTAGGGTTAGGGTTAGGGGACGGGGACGGTTTAGGGTCCAGGTGAGGGTACGACAACGCTTTAGGGGGAGCGTACGTGTGAGGGCGCGGGTTAGTGTCAGCGTACGGGTTAGGATTAGGGGACGGGTGAGGGTCAGGCTTCGGGGAAGGGTTAGGGTTAGGGTTCGGGCTAGGGTTAGGGTTAGGGGACGGGGACGGTTTAGGGTCCAGGTGAGGGTACGACAACGCTTTAGGGGGAGCGTACGTGTGAGGGCGCGGGTTAGTGTCAGCGTACGGGTTAGGATTACGGGACGGGTGAGGGTCAGGCTTCGGGGAAGTGTTAGGGTTAGGGTTCGGGCTAGGGTTAGGGTTAGGAAACGGGGACGGTTTAGGGTCAAGGTGAGGGTACGACAATGCTTTAGGGGGAGCGTACGTGTGAGGGCGCGGGTTAGTGTCAGCGTACGGGTTAGGATTAGGGGACGGGTGAGGGTCAGGCTTCGGGGAAGGGTTAGGGTTAGGGTTCGGGCTAGGGTTAGGGTTAGGGGACGGGGACGGTTTAGGGTCCAGGTGAGGGTACGACAACGCTTTACGGGGAGCGTACGTGTGAGGGCGCGGGTTAGTGTCAGCGTACGGGTTAGGATTAGTGGACGGGTGAGGGTCAGGCTTCGGGGAAGGGTTAGGGTTAGGGTTCGGGCTAGGGTTAGGGTTAGGTGACGGGGACGGTTTAGGGTCCAGGTGAGGGTACGACAACGCTTTAGGGGGAGCGTACGTGTGAGGGCGTGGGTTAGTGTCAGCGTACGGGTTAGGATTAGGGGACGGGTGAGGGTCAGGCTTCGGGGAAGGGTTAGGGTTAGGGTTCGGGCTAGGGTTAGGGTTAGGGGACGGGGACGGTTTAGGGTCCAGGTGAGGGTACGACAACGCTTTAGGGGGAGCGTACGTGTGAGGGCGCGGGTTAGTGTCAGCGTACGGGTTAGGTTTAGGGGATGGGTGAGGGTCAGGCTTCGGGGAAGGGTTAGGGTTAGGGTTCGGGCTAGGGTTAGGGTTAGGGGACGGGGACGGTTTAGGGTCCAGGTGAGGGTACGACAACGCTTTACGGGGAGCGTACGTGTGAGGGCGCGGGTTAGTGTCAGCGTACGGGTTAGGATTAGGGGACGGGTGAGGGTCAGGCTTCGGGGAAGGGTTAGGGTTAGGGTTCGGGCTAGGGTTAGGGTTAGGGGACGGGGACGGTTTAGGGTCCAGGTGAGGGTACGACAACGCTTTAGGGGGAGCGTACGTGTGAGGGCGCGGGTTAGTGTCAGCGTACGGTTTAGGATTAGGGGACGGGTGAGGGTCAGGCTTCGGGGAAGGGTTAGGGTTAGGGTTCGGGCTAGGGTTAGGGTTAGGGGACGGGGACGGTTTAGGGTCCAGGTGAGTGTATGACAACGCTTTAGGGGGAGCGTACGTGTGAGGGCGCGGGTTAGTGTCAGCGTACGGGTTAGGATTAGGGGACGGGTGAGGGTCAGGCTTCGGGGAAGGTTTAGGGTTAGGGTTCAGTCTAGGGTTAGGTTTAGGGGACGGGGAAGGTTTAGGGTCCACGTGAGGGTACGACAACGCTTTAGGGGGAGCGTACGTGTGAGGGCGCGGGTTAGTGTCAGCGTAAGGGTTAGGATTAGGGGACGGGTGAGGGTCAGGCTTCGGGGAAGGGTTAGGGTTAGGGTTCGGGCTAGGGTTAGGGTTAGGGGACGGGGACGGTTTAGGGTCCAGGTGAGGGTACGACAACGCTTTAGGGGGAGCGTACGTGTGAGGGCGGGGGTTAGTGTCAGCGTACGGGTTAGGATTAGGGGACGGGTGAGGGTCAGGCTTTGGGGAAGTGTTAGGGTTAGGGTTCGGGCTAGGGTTAGGGTTAGGAAACGGGGACGGTTTAGGGTCCAGGTGAGGGTACGACAATGCTTTAGGGGGAGCGTACGTGTGAGGGCGCGGGTTAGTGTCAGCGTACGGGTTAGGATTAGGGGACGGGTGAGGGTCAGGCTTCGGGGAAGGGTTAGGGTTAGGGTTCGGGCTAGGGTTAGGGTTAGGGGACGGGGACGGTTTAGGGTCCAGGTGAGGGTACGACAACGCCTTAGGGGGAGCGTACGTGTGAGGGCGCGGGTTAGTGTCAGCGTGCGGGTTAGGATTAGGGGACGGGTGAGGGTCAGGCTTCGGGGAAGGGTTAGGGTTAGGGTTCGGGCTAGGGTTAGGGTTAGGGGACGGGGACGGTTTAGGGTCCAGGTGAGGTTACGACAACGCTTTAGGGGGAGCGTACGTGTGAGGGCGCGGGTTAGTGTCAGCGTACGGGTTAGGATTAGGGGACGGGTGAGGGTCAGGCTTCGAGGAAGTTTTAGGGTTAGGGTTCGGTCTAGGGTTAGGGTTAGGGGACGGGGAAGGTTTAGGGTCCAGGTGAGGGTACGACAACGCTTTAGGGGGAGCGTACGTGTGAGGGCGCGGGTTAGTGTCAGCGTTCGGGTTAAGATTAGGGGACGGGTGACGGTCAGGCTTCGGGGAAGGGTTAGGGTTAGGGTTCGGGCTAGGGTTAGGGTTAGGGGACGGGGACGGTTTAGGGTCCAGGTGAGGGTACGACAACGCTTTAGGTGGAGCGTACGTGTGAGGGCGCGGCTTAGTGTCAGCGTACGGGTTAGGATTAGGGGACGGGTGAGGGTCAGGCTTCGGGGAAGGGTTAGGGTTAGGGTTCGGGCTAGGGTTAGGGTTAGGGGACGGGGACGGTTTAGGGTCCAGGTGAGGGTACGACAACGCTTTAGGGGGAGCGTACGTGTGAGGGCGCGGGTTAGTGTCAGCGTACGGGTTAGGATTAGGGGACGGGTGAGGGTCAGGCTTCGGGGAAGGGTTAGGGTTAGGGTTCGGGCTAGGGTTAGGGTTAGGGGACGGGGACGGTTTAGGGTCCAGGTGAGGGTACGACAACGCTTTAGGGGGAGCGTACGTGTGAGGGCGCGGGTTAGTGTCAGCGTACTGTTTAGGATTAGGGGATGGGTGAGGGTCAGGCTTCGGGGAAGGGTTAGGGTTAGGGTTCGGGCTAGGGTTAGGGTTAGGGGACGGGGACGGTTTAGGGTCCAGGTGAGGGTACGACAACGCTTTAGGGGGAGCGTACGTGTGAGGGCGCGGGTTAGTGTCAGCGTACGGGTTAGGATTAGGGGACGGGTGAGGGTCAGGCTTCGGGGAAGGGTTAGGGTTAGGGTTCGGGCTAGGGTTAGGGTTAGGGGACGGGGACGGTTTAGGGTCCAGGTGAGGGTACGACAACGCTTTAGGGGGAGCGTACGTGTGAGGGCGCGGGTTAGTGTCAGCGTACGGGTTAGGATTAGGGGACGGGTGAGGGTCCTTCTTCGGGGAAGTGTTAGGGTTAGGGTTCGGGCTAGGGTTAGGGTTAGGGGACGGGGACGGTTTAGGGTCCAGGTGAGGGTACGACAACGCTTTAGGGGGAGCGTACGTGTGAGGGCGCGGGTTAGTGTCAGCGTACGGGTTAGGATTAGGGGACGGGTGAGGGTCAGGCTTCGGGGAAGGGTTAGGGTTAGGGTTCGGGCTAGGGTTAGGGTTAGGGGACGGGGACGGTTTAGGGTCCAGGTGAGGGTACGACAACGCTTTAGGGGGAGCGTACGTGTGAGGGCGCGGGTTAGTGTCAGCGTACGGGTTAGGATTAGGGGACGGGTGAGGGTCAGGCTTCGGGGAAGGGTTAGGGTTAGGGTTCGGGCTAGGGTTAGGGTTAGGGGACGCGGACGGTTTAGGGTCCAGGTGAGGGTACGACAACGCTTTACGGGGAGCGTACGTGTGAGGGCGCGGGTTAGTGTCAGCGTACGGGTTAGGATTAGTGGACGGGTGAGGGTCAGGCTTCGGGGAAGGGTTAGGGTTAGGGTTCGGGCTAGGGTTAGGGTTAGGTGACGGGGACGGTTTAGGGTCCAGGTGAGGGTACGACAACGCTTTAGGGGGAGCGTACGTGTGAGGGCGTGGGTTAGTGTCAGCGTACGGGTTAGGATTAGGGGACGGGTGAGGGTCAGGCTTCGGGGAAGGGTTAGGGTTAGGTTTTGGGCTAGGGTTAGGGTTAGGGGACGGGGACGGTTTAGGGTCCAGGTGAGGGTACGACAACGCTTTAGGGGGAGCGTACGTGTGAGGGCGCGGGTTAGTGTCAGCGTACGGGTTAGGTTTAGGGGATGGGTGAGGGTCAGGCTTCGGGGAAGGGTTAGGGTTAGGGTTCGGGCTAGGGTTAGGGTTAGGGGACGGGGACGGTTTAGGGTCCAGGTGAGGGTACGACAACGCTTTACGGGGAGCGTACGTGTGAGGGCGCGGGTTAGTGTCAGCGTACGGGTTAGGATTAGGGGACGGGTGAGGGTCAGGCTTCGGGGAAGGGTTAGGGTTAGGGTTCGGGCTAGGGTTAGGGTTAGGGGACGGGGACGGTTTAGGGTCCATGTGAGGGTACGACAACGCTTTAGGGGGAGCGTACGTGTGAGGGCGCGGGTTAGTGTCAGCGTACGGTTTAGGATTAGGGGACGGGTGAGGGTCAGGCTTCGGGGAAGGGTTAGGGTTAGGGTTCGGGCTAGGGTTAGGGTTAGGGGACGGGGACGGTTTAGGGTCCAGGTGAGGGTATGACAACGCTTTAGGGGGAGCGTACGTGTGAGGGCGCGGGTTAGTGTCAGCGTACGGGTTAGGATTAGGGGACGGGTGAGGGTCAGGCTTCGGGGAAGGTTTAGGGTTAGGGTTCAGTCTAGGGTTAGGTTTAGGGGACGGGGAAGGTTTAGGGTCCACGTGAGGGTACGACAACGCTTTAGGGGGAGCGTACGTGTGAGGGCGCGGGTTAGTGTCAGCGTACGGGTTAGGATTAGGGGACGGGTGAGGGTCAGGCTTCAGGGAAGGGTTAGGGTTAGGGTTCGGGCTAGGGTTAGGGTTAGGGGACGGGGACGGTTTAGGGTCCAGGTGAGGGTACGACAACGCTTTAGGGGGAGCGTACGTGTGAGGGCGGGGGTTAGTGTCAGCGTACGGGTTAGGATTAGGGGACGGGTGAGGGTCAGGCTTTGGGGAAGTGTTAGGGTTAGGGTTCGGGCTAGGGTTAGGGTTAGGAAACGGGGACGGTTTAGGGTCCAGGTGAGGGTACGACAATGCTTTAGGGGGAGCGTACGTGTGAGGGCGCGGGTTAGTGTCAGCGTACGGGTTAGGATTAGGGGACGGGTGAGGGTCAGGCTTCGGGGAAGGGTTAGGGTTAGGGTTCGGGCTAGGGTTAGGGTTAGGGGACGGGGACGGTTTAGGGTCCAGGTGAGGGTACGACAACGCCTTAGGGGGAGCGTACGTGTGAGGGCGCGGGTTAGTGTCAGCGTGCGGGTTAGGATTAGGGGACGGGTGAGGGTCAGGCTTCGGGGAAGGGTTAGGGTTAGGGTTCGGGCTAGGGTTAGGGTTAGGGGACGGGGACGGTTTAGGGTCCAGGTGAGGTTACGACAACGCTTTAGGGGGAGCGTACGTGTGAGGGCGCGGGTTAGTGTCAGCGTACGGGTTAGGATTAGGGGACGGGTGAGGGTCAGGCTTCGAGGAAGTTTTAGGGTTAGGGTTCGGTCTAGGGTTAGGGTTAGGGGACGGGGAAGGTTTAGGGTCCAGGTGAGGGTACGACAACGCTTTAGGGGGAGCGTACGTGTGAGGGCGCGGGTTAGTGTCAGCGTTCGGGTTAGGATTAGGGGACGGGTGACGGTCAGGCTTCGGGGAAGGGTTAGGGTTAGGGTTCGGGCTAGGGTTAGGGTTAGGGGACGGGGACGGTTTAGGGTCCAGGTGAGGGTACGACAACGCTTTAGGTGGAGCGTACGTGTGAGGGCGCGGCTTAGTGTCAGCGTACGGGTTAGGATTAGGGGACGGGTGAGGGTCAGGTTTCGGGGAAGGGTTAGGGTTAGGGTTCGGTCTAGGGTTAGGGTTAGGGGACGGGGAAGGTTTACGGTCCAGGTGAGGATACGACAACGCTTTAGGGGGAGCGTACGTGTGAGGGCGCGGGTTAGTGTCAGCGTACGGGTTAGGATTAGGGGACGGGTGAGGGTCAGGCTTCGGGGAAGGGTTAGGGTTAGGGTTCGGGCTAGGGTTAGGGTTAGGGGACGGGGACGGTTTAGGGTCCAGGTGAGGGTACGACAACGCCTTAGGGGGAGCGTACGTGTGAGGGCGCGGGTTAGTGTCAGCGTGCGGGTTAGGATTAGGGGACGGGTGAGGGTCAGGCTTCGGGGAAGGGTTAAGGTTAGGGTTCGGGCTAGGGTTAGGGTTAGGGGACGGGGACGGTTTAGGGTCCAGGTGAGGTTACGACAACGCTTTAGGGGGAGCGTACGTGTGAGGGCGCGGGTTAGTGTCAGCGTACGGGTTAGGATTAGGGGACGGGTGAGGGTCAGGCTTCGGGGAAGGGTTAGGGTTAGGGTTCGGGCTAGGGTTAGGGTTAGGGGACGGGGACAGTTTAGGGTCCAGGTGAGGGTACGACAACGCTTTAGGGGGAGCGTACGTGTGAGGGCGCGGGTTAGTGTCAGCGTACGGGTTAGGATTAGGGGACGGGTGAGGGTCAGGCTTCGGGGAAGGGTTAGGGTTAGGGTGCGGGCTAGGGTTAGGGTTAGGGGACGGGGACGGTTTAGGGTCCAGGTGAGGGTACGACAACGCTTTAGGGGGAGCGTACGTGTGAGGGCGCGGGTTAGTGTCAGCGTACGGGTTAGGATTAGGGGACGGGTGAGGGTCAGGCTTCGGGGAAGGGTTAGGGTTAGGGTTCGGGCTAGGGTTAGGGTTAGGGGACGGGGACGGTTTAGGGTCCAGGTGAGGGTACGACAACGCTTTACGGGGAGCGTACGTGTGAGGGCGCGGGTTAGTGTCAGCGTACGGGTTAGGATTAGGGGACGGGTGAGGGTCAGGCTTCGGGGAAGGGTTAGGGTTAGGGTTCGTGCTAGGGTTAGGGTTAGGTGACGGGGACGGTTTAGGGTCCAGGTGAGGGTACGACAACGCTTTAGGGGGAGCGTACGTGTGAGGGCGCGGGTTAGTGTCAGCGTACGGGTTAGGATTAGGGGATGGGTGAGGGTCAGGCTTCGGGGAAGGGTTAGGGTTAGGGTTCGGGCTAGGGTTAGGGTTAGGGGACGGGGACGGTTTAGGGTCCAGGTGAGGGTACGATAACGCTTTACGGGGAGCGTACGTGTGAGGGCGCGGGTTAGTGTCAGCGTACGGGTTAGGATTAGGGGACGGGTGAGGGTCAGGCTTCGGGGAAGGGTTAGGGTTAGGGTTCGGGCTAGGGTTAGGGTTAGGTGACGGGGACGGTTTAGGGTCCAGGTGAGGGTACGACAACGCTTTAGGGGGAGCGTACGTGTGAGGGCGCGGGTTAGTGTCAGCGTACGGGTTAGGATTAGGGGACGGGTGAGGGTCAGGCTTCGGGGAAGGGTTAGGGTTAGGGTTCGGGCTAGGGTTAGGGTTAGGGGACGGGGACGGTTTAGGGTCCAGGTGAGGGTACGACAACGCTTTAGGGGGAGCGTACGTGTGAGGGCGCGGGTTAGTGTCAGCGTACGGGTTAGGATTAGGGGACGGGTGAGGGTCAGGCTTCGGGGAAGGGTTAGGGTTAGGGTTCGGGCTAGGGTTAGGGTTAGGGGACGGGGACGGTTTAGGGTCCAGGTGAGGGTACGACAACGCTTTAGGGGGAGCGTACGTGTGAGGGCGCGGGTTAGTGTCAGCGTACGGGTTAGGATTAGGGGACGGGTGAGGGTCAGGCTTCGGGGAAGGGTTAGGGTTAGGGTTCGGGCTAGGGTTAGGGTTAGGGGACGGGGACGGTTTAGGGTCCAGGTGAGGGTACGACAACGCTTTAGGGGGAGCGTACGTGTGAGGGCGCGGGTTAGTGTCAGCGTACTGTTTAGGATTAGGGGACGGGTGAGGGTCAGGCTTCGGGGAAGGGTTAGGGTTAGGGTTCGGGCTAGGGTTAGGGTTAGGGGACGGGGACGGTTTAGGGTCCAAGTGAGGGTATGACAACGCTTTACGGGGAGCGTACGTGTGAGGGCGCGGGTTAGTGTCAGCGTACGGGTTAGGATTAGGGGACGGGTGAGGGTCAGGCTTCGGGGAAGGGTTAGGGTTAGGGTTCGGGCTAGGGTTAGGGTTAGGGGACGGGGAAGGTTTAGGGTCCAGGTGAGGGTACGCCAACGCTTTAGGGGGAGCGTACGTGTGAGGGCGCGGGTTAGTGTCAGCGTACGGGTTAGGATTAGGGGACGGGTGAGGGTCAGGCTTCGTGGAAGTGTTAGGGTTAGGATTCGGGCTAGGGTTAGGGTTAGGGGACGGGGACGGTTTAGGGTCCAGGTGAGGGTACGACAACGCTTTAGGGGGAGCGTACGTGTGAGGGCGCGGGTTAGTGTCAGCGTACGGGTTAGGATTAGGGGACGGGTGAGGGTCAGGCTTCGGGGAAGGGTTAGGGTTAGGGTTCGGGCTAGGGTTAGGGTTAGGTGACGGGGACGGTTTAGGGTCCAGGTGAGGGTATGACAACGCTTTAGGGGGAGCGTACGTGTGAGGGCGCGGGTTAGTGTCAGCGTACGGGTTAGGATTAGGGGACGGGTGAGGGTCAGGCTTCGGGGAAGGGTTAGGGTTAGGGTTCGGGCTAGGGTTAGGGTTAGGGGACGGGGACGGTTTAGGGTCCAGGTGAGGGTACGACAACGCTTTAGGGGGAGCGTACGTGTGAGGGCGCGGGTTAGTGTCAGCGTACGGGTTAGGATTAGGGGACGGGTGAGGGTCAGGCTTCGGGGAAGGTTTTGGGTTAGGGTTCGGGCTAGGGTTAGGGTTAGGGGACGGGGACGGTTTAGGGTCCAGGTGAGGGTACGACAACGCTTTAGGGGGAGCGTACGTGTGAGGGCGCGGGTTAGTGTCAGCGTACGGTTTAGGATTAGGGGACGGGTGAGGGTCAGGCTTCGGGGAAGGGTTAGGGTTAGGGTTCGGGCTAGGGTTAGGGTTAGGGGACGGGGACGGTTTAGGGTCCAGGTGAGGGTATGACAACGCTTTAGGGGGAGCGTACGTGTGAGGGCGCGGGTTAGTGTCAGCGTACGGGTTAGGATTAGGGGACGGGTGAGGGTCAGGCTTCGGGGAAGGGTTAGGGTTAGGGTTCGGGCTAGGGTTAGGGTTAGGTGACGGGGACGGTTTAGGGTCCAGGTGAGGGTACGACAACGCTTTAGGGGGAGCGTACGTGTGAGGGCGCGGGTTAGTGTCAGCGTACGGGTTAGGATTAGGGGACGGGTGAGGGTCAGGCTTCGGGGAAGGGTTAGGGTTAGGGTTCGGGCTAGGGTTAGGGTTAGGGGACGGGGACGGTTTAGGGTCCAGGTGAGGGTACGACAACGCTTTAGGGGGAGCGTACGTGTGAGGGCGCGGGTTAGTGTCAGCGTACGGGTTAGGATTAGGGGACGGGTGAGGGTCAGGCTTCGGGGAAGGGTTAGGGTTAGGGTTCGGGCTAGGGTTAGGGTTAGGGGACGGGGACGGTTTAGGGTCCAGGTGAGGGTACGACAACGCTTTAGGGGGAGCGTACGTGTGAGGGCGCGGGTTAGTGTCAGCGTACGGTTTAGGATTAGGGGACGGGTGAGGGTCAGGCTTCGGGGAAGGGTTAGCGTTAGGGTTCGGGCTAGGGTTAGGGTTAGGGGACGGGGACGGTTTAGGGTCCAGGTGAGGGTATGACAACGCTTTAGGGGGAGCGTACGTGTGAGGGCGCGGGTTAGTGTCAGCGTACGGGTTAGGATTAGGGGACGGGTGAGGGTCAGGCTTCGGGGAAGGGTTAGGGTTAGGGTTCGGGCTAGGGTTAGGGTTAGGTGACGGGGACGGTTTAGGGTCCAGGTGAGGGTACGACAACGCTTTAGGGGGAGCGTACGTGTGAGGGCGCGGGTTAGTGTCAGCGTACGGGTTAGGATTAGGGGACGGGTGAGGGTCAGGCTTCGGGGAAGGGTTAGGGTTAGGGTTCGGGCTAGGGTTAGGGTTAGGGGACGGGGACGGTTTAGGGTCCAGGTGAGGGTACGACAACGCTTTAGGGGGAGCGTACGTGTGAGGGCGCGGGTTAGTGTCAGCGTACGGGTTAGGATTAGGGGACGGGTGAGGGTCAGGCTTCGGGGAAGGGTTAGGGTTAGGGTTCGGGCTAGGGTTAGGGTTAGGGGACGGGGACGGTTTAGGGTCCAGGTGAGGGTACGACAACGCTTTAGGGGGAGCGTACGTGTGAGGGCGCGGGTTAGTGTCAGCGTACTGTTTAGGATTAGGGGATGGGTGAGGGTCAGGCTTCGGGGAAGGGTTAGGGTTAGGGTTCGGGCTAGGGTTAGGGTTAGGGGACGGGGACGGTTTAGGGTCCAGGTGAGGGTACGACAACGCTTTAGGGGGAGCGTACGTGTGAGGGCGCGGGTTAGTGTCAGCGTACGGGTTAGGATTAGGGGACGGGTGAGGGTCAGGCTTCGGGGAAGGGTTAGGGTTAGGGTTCGGGCTAGGGTTAGGGTTAGGGGACGGGGACGGTTTAGGGTCCAGGTGAGGGTACGACAACGCTTTAGGGGGAGCGTACGTGTGAGGGCGCGGGTTAGTGTCAGCGTACGGGTTAGGATTAGGGGACGGGTGAGGGTCCTTCTTCGGGGAAGTGTTAGGGTTAGGGTTCGGGCTAGGGTTAGGGTTAGGGGACGGGGACGGTTTAGGGTCCAGGTGAGGGTACGACAACGCTTTAGGGGGAGCGTACGTGTGAGGGCGCGGGTTAGTGTCAGCGTACGGGTTAGGATTAGGGGACGGGTGAGGGTCAGGCTTCGGGGAAGGGTTAGGGTTAGGGTTCGGGCTAGGGTTAGGGTTAGGGGACGGGGACGGTTTAGGGTCCAGGTGAGGGTACGACAACGCTTTAGGGGGAGCGTACGTGTGAGGGCGCGGGTTAGTGTCAGCGTACGGGTTAGGATTACGGGACGGGTGAGGGTCAGGCTTCGGGGAAGTGTTAGGGTTAGGGTTCGGGCTAGGGTTAGGGTTAGGAAACGGGGACGGTTTAGGGTCCAGGTGAGGGTACGACAACGCTTTAGGGGGAGCGTACGTGTGAGGGCGCGGGTTAGTGTCAGCGTACGGGTTAGGTTTAGGGGATGGGTGAGGGTCAGGCTTCGGGGAAGGGTTAGGGTTAGGGTTCGGGCTAGGGTTAGGGTTAGGGGACGGGGACGGTTTAGGGTCCAGGTGAGGGTACGACAACGCTTTACGGGGAGCGTACGTGTGAGGGCGCGGGTTAGTGTCAGCGTACGGGTTAGGATTAGGGGACGGGTGAGGGTCAGGCTTCGGGGAAGGGTTAGGGTTAGGGTTCGGGCTAGGTTTAGGGTTAGGGGACGGGGACGGTTTAGGGTCCATGTGAGGGTACGACAACGCTTTAGGGGGAGCGTACGTGTGAGGGCGCGGGTTAGTGTCAGCGTACGGTTTAGGATTAGGGGACGGGTGAGGGTCAGGCTTCGGGGAAGGGTTAGGGTTAGGGTTCGGGCTAGGGTTAGGGTTAGGGGACGGGGACGGTTTAGGGTCCAGGTGAGGGTATGACAACGCTTTAGGGGGAGCGTACGTGTGAGGGCGCGGGTTAGTGTCAGCGTACGGGTTAGGATTAGGGGACGGGTGAGGGTCAGGCTTCGGGGAAGGTTTAGGGTTAGGGTTCAGTCTAGGGTTAGGTTTAGGGGACGGGGAAGGTTTAGGGTCCACGTGAGGGTACGACAACGCTTTAGGGGGAGCGTACGTGTGAGGGCGCGGGTTAGTGTCAGCGTACGGGTTAGGATTAGGGGACGGGTGAGGGTCAGGCTTCAGGGAAGGGTTAGGGTTAGGGTTCGGGCTAGGGTTAGGGTTAGGGGACGGGGACGGTTTAGGGTCCAGGTGAGGGTACGACAACGCTTTAGGGGGAGCGTACGTGTGAGGGCGGGGGTTAGTGTCAGCGTACGGGTTAGGATTAGGGGACGGGTGAGGGTCAGGCTTTGGGGAAGTGTTAGGGTTAGGGTTCGGGCTAGGGTTAGGGTTAGGAAACGGGGACGGTTTAGGGTCCAGGTGAGGGTACGACAATGCTTTAGGGGGAGCGTACGTGTGAGGGCGCGGGTTAGTGTCAGCGTACGGGTTAGGATTAGGGGACGGGTGAGGGTCAGGCTTCGGGGAAGGGTTAGGGTTAGGGTTCGGGCTAGGGTTAGGGTTAGGGGACGGGGACGGTTTAGGGTCCAGGTGAGGGTACGACAACGCCTTAGGGGGAGCGTACGTGTGAGGGCGCGGGTTAGTGTCAGCGTGCGGGTTAGGATTAGGGGACGGGTGAGGGTCAGGCTTCGGGGAAGGGTTAGGGTTAGGGTTCGGGCTAGGGTTAGGGTTAGGGGACGGGGACGGTTTAGGGTCCAGGTGAGGTTACGACAACGCTTTAGGGGGAGCGTACGTGTGAGGGCGCGGGTTAGTGTCAGCGTACGGGTTAGGATTAGGGGACGGGTGAGGGTCAGGCTTCGAGGAAGTTTTAGGGTTAGGGTTCGGTCTAGGGTTAGGGTTAGGGGACGGGGAAGGTTTAGGGTCCAGGTGAGGGTACGACAACGCTTTAGGGGGAGCGTACGTGTGAGGGCGCGGGTTAGTGTCAGCGTTCGGGTTAGGATTAGGGGACGGGTGACGGTCAGGCTTCGGGGAAGGGTTAGGGTTAGGGTTCGGGCTAGGGTTAGGGTTAGGGGACGGGGACGGTTTAGGGTCCAGGTGAGGGTACGACAACGCTTTAGGTGGAGCGTACGTGTGAGGGCGCGGCTTAGTGTCAGCGTACGGGTTAGGATTAGGGGACGGGTGAGGGTCAGGCTTCGGGGAAGGGTTAGGGTTAGGGTTCGGTCTAGGGTTAGGGTTAGGGGACGGGGAAGGTTTACGGTCCAGGTGAGGATACGACAACGCTTTAGGGGGAGCGTACGTGTGAGGGCGCGGGTTAGTGTCAGCGTACGGGTTAGGATTAGGGGACGGGTGAGGGTCAGGCTTCGGGGAAGGGTTAGGGTTAGGGTTCGGGCTAGGGTTAGGGTTAGGGGACGGGGACGGTTTAGGGTCCAGGTGAGGGTACGACAACGCCTTAGGGGGAGCGTACGTGTGAGGGCGCGGGTTAGTGTCAGCGTGCGGGTTAGGATTAGGGGACGGGTGAGGGTCAGGCTTCGGGGAAGGGTTAAGGTTAGGGTTCGGGCTAGGGTTAGGGTTAGGGGACGGGGACGGTTTAGGGTCCAGGTGAGGTTACGACAACGCTTTAGGGGGAGCGTACGTGTGAGGGCGCGGGTTAGTGTCAGCGTACGGGTTAGGATTAGGGGACGGGTGAGGGTCAGGCTTCGGGGAAGGGTTAGGGTTAGGGTTCGGGCTAGGGTTAGGGTTAGGGGACGGGGACAGTTTAGGGTCCAGGTGAGGGTACGACAACGCTTTAGGGGGAGCGTACGTGTGAGGGCGCGGGTTAGTGTCAGCGTACGGGTTAGGATTAGGGGACGGGTGAGGGTCAGGCTTCGGGGAAGGGTTAGGGTTAGGGTGCGGGCTAGGGTTAGGGTTAGGGGACGGGGACGGTTTAGGGTCCAGGTGAGGGTACGACAACGCTTTAGGGGGAGCGTACGTGTGAGGGCGCGGGTTAGTGTCAGCGTACGGGTTAGGATTAGGGGACGGGTGAGGGTCAGGCTTCGGGGAAGGGTTAGGGTTAGGGTTCGGGCTAGGGTTAGGGTTAGGGGACGGGGACGGTTTAGGGTCCAGGTGAGGGTACGACAACGCTTTACGGGGAGCGTACGTGTGAGGGCGCGGGTTAGTGTCAGCGTACGGGTTAGGATTAGGGGACGGGTGAGGGTCAGGCTTCGGGGAAGGGTTAGGGTTAGGGTTCGTGCTAGGGTTAGGGTTAGGTGACGGGGACGGTTTAGGGTCCAGGTGAGGGTACGACAACGCTTTAGGGGGAGCGTACGTGTGAGGGCGCGGGTTAGTGTCAGCGTACGGGTTAGGATTAGGGGATGGGTGAGGGTCAGGCTTCGGGGAAGGGTTAGGGTTAGGGTTCGGGCTAGGGTTAGGGTTAGGGGACGGGGACGGTTTAGGGTCCAGGTGAGGGTACGATAACGCTTTACGGGGAGCGTACGTGTGAGGGCGCGGGTTAGTGTCAGCGTACGGGTTAGGATTAGGGGACGGGTGAGGGTCAGGCTTCGGGGAAGGGTTAGTGTTAGGGTTCGGGCTAGGGTTAGGGTTAGGTGACGGGGACGGTTTAGGGTCCAGGTGAGGGTACGACAACGCTTTAGGGGGAGCGTACGTGTGAGGGCGCGGGTTAGTGTCAGCGTACGGGTTAGGATTAGGGGACGGGTGAGGGTCAGGCTTCGGGGAAGGGTTAGGGTTAGGGTTCGGGCTAGGGTTAGGGTTAGGGGACGGGGACGGTTTAGGGTCCAGGTGAGGGTACGACAACGCTTTAGGGGGAGCGTACGTGTGAGGGCGCGGGTTAGTGTCAGCGTACGGGTTAGGATTAGGGGACGGGTGAGGGTCAGGCTTCGGGGAAGGGTTAGGGTTAGGGTTCGGGCTAGGGTTAGGGTTAGGGGACGGGGACGGTTTAGGGTCCAGGTGAGGGTACGACAACGCTTTAGGGGGAGCGTACGTGTGAGGGCGCGGGTTAGTGTCAGCGTACGGGTTAGGATTAGGGGACGGGTGAGGGTCAGGCTTCGGGGAAGGGTTAGGGTTAGGGTTCGGGCTAGGGTTAGGGTTAGGGGACGGGGACGGTTTAGGGTCCAGGTGAGGGTACGACAACGCTTTAGGGGGAGCGTACGTGTGAGGGCGCGGGTTAGTGTCAGCGTACTGTTTAGGATTAGGGGACGGGTGAGGGTCAGGCTTCGGGGAAGGGTTAGGGTTAGGGTTCGGGCTAGGGTTAGGGTTAGGGGACGGGGACGGTTTAGGGTCCAAGTGAGGGTATGACAACGCTTTAGGGGGAGCGTACGTGTGAGGGCGCGGGTTAGTGTCAGCGTACGGGTTAGGATTAGGGGACGGGTGAGGGTCAGGCTTCGGGGAAGGGTTAGGGTTAGGGTTCGGGCTAGGGTTAGGGTTAGGGGACGGGGAAGGTTTAGGGTCCAGGTGAGGGTACGCCAACGCTTTAGGGGGAGCGTACGTGTGAGGGCGCGGGTTAGTGTCAGCGTACGGGTTAGGATTAGGGGACGGGTGAGGGTCAGGCTTCGTGGAAGTGTTAGGGTTAGGATTCGGGCTAGGGTTAGGGTTAGGGGACGGGGACGGTTTAGGGTCCAGGTGAGGGTACGACAACGCTTTAGGGGGAGCGTACGTGTGAGGGCGCGGGTTAGTGTCAGCGTACGGGTTAGGATTAGGGGACGGGTGAGGGTCAGGCTTCGGGGAAGGGTTAGGGTTAGGGTTCGGGCTAGGGTTAGGGTTAGGTGACGGGGACGGTTTAGGGTCCAGGTGAGGGTATGACAACGCTTTAGGGGGAGCGTACGTGTGAGGGCGCGGGTTAGTGTCAGCGTACGGGTTAGGATTAGGGGACGGGTGAGGGTCAGGCTTCGGGGAAGGGTTAGGGTTAGGGTTCGGGCTAGGGTTAGGGTTAGGGGACGGGGACGGTTTAGGGTCCAGGTGAGGGTACGACAATGCTTTAGGGGGAGCGTACGTGTGAGGGCGCGGGTTAGTGTCAGCGTACGGGTTAGGATTAGGGGACGGGTGAGGGTCAGGCTTCGGGGAAGGTTTTGGGTTAGGGTTCGGGCTAGGGTTAGGGTTAGGGGACGGGGACGGTTTAGGGTCCAGGTGAGGGTACGACAACGCTTTAGGGGGAGCGTACGTGTGAGGGCGCGGGTTAGTGTCAGCGTACGGTTTAGGATTAGGGGACGGGTGAGGGTCAGGCTTCGGGGAAGGGTTAGGGTTAGGGTTCGGGCTAGGGTTAGGGTTAGGGGACGGGGACGGTTTAGGGTCCAGGTGAGGGTATGACAACGCTTTAGGGGGAGCGTACGTGTGAGGGCGCGGGTTAGTGTCAGCGTACGGGTTAGGATTAGGGGACGGGTGAGGGTCAGGCTTCGGGGAAGGGTTAGGGTTAGGGTTCGGGCTAGGGTTAGGGTTAGGTGACGGGGACGGTTTAGGGTCCAGGTGAGGGTACGACAACGCTTTAGGGGGAGCGTACGTGTGAGGGCGCGGGTTAGTGTCAGCGTACGGGTTAGGATTAGGGGACGGGTGAGGGTCAGGCTTCGGGGAAGGGTTAGGGTTAGGGTTCGGGGTAGGGTTAGGGTTAGGGGACGGGGACGGTTTAGGGTCCAGGTGAGGGTACGACAACGCTTTAGGGGGAGCGTACGTGTGAGGGCGCGGGTTAGTGTCAGCGTACGGGTTAGGATTAGGGGACGGGTGAGGGTCAGGCTTCGGGGAAGGGTTAGGGTTAGGGTTCGGGCTAGGGTTAGGGTTAGGGGACGGGGACGGTTTAGGGTCCAGGTGAGGGTACGACAACGCTTTAGGGGGAGCGTACGTGTGAGGGCGCGGGTTAGTGTCAGCGTACGGTTTAGGATTAGGGGACGGGTGAGGGTCAGGCTTCGGGGAAGGGTTAGGGTTAGGGTTCGGGCTAGGGTTAGGGTTAGGGGACGGGGACGGTTTAGGGTCCAGGTGAGGGTATGACAACGCTTTAGGGGGAGCGTACGTGTGAGGGCGCGGGTTAGTGTCAGCGTACGGGTTAGGATTAGGGGACGGGTGAGGGTCAGGCTTCGGGGAAGGGTTAGGGTTAGGGTTCGGGCTAGGGTTAGGGTTAGGTGACGGGGACGGTTTAGGGTCCAGGTGAGGGTACGACAACGCTTTAGGGGGAGCGTACGTGTGAGGGCGCGGGTTAGTGTCAGCGTACGGGTTAGGATTAGGGGACGGGTGAGGGTCAGGCTTCGGGGAAGGGTTAGGGTTAGGGTTCGGGCTAGGGTTAGGGTTAGGGGACGGGGACGGTTTAGGGTCCAGGTGAGGGTACGACAACGCTTTAGGGGGAGCGTACGTGTGAGGGCGCGGGTTAGTGTCAGCGTACGGGTTAGGATTAGGGGACGGGTGAGGGTCAGGCTTCGGGGAAGGGTTAGGGTTAGGGTTCGGGCTAGGGTTAGGGTTAGGGGACGGGGACGGTTTAGGGTCCAGGTGAGGGTACGACAACGCTTTAGGGGGAGCGTACGTGTGAGGGCGCGGGTTAGTGTCAGCGTACTGTTTAGGATTAGGGGATGGGTGAGGGTCAGGCTTCGGGGAAGGGTTAGGGTTAGGGTTCGGGCTAGGGTTAGGGTTAGGGGACGGGGACGGTTTAGGGTCCAGGTGAGGGTACGACAACGCTTTAGGGGGAGCGTACGTGTGAGGGCGCGGGTTAGTGTCAGCGTACGGGTTAGGATTAGGGGACGGGTGAGGGTCAGGCTTCGGGGAAGGGTTAGGGTTAGGGTTCGGGCTAGGGTTAGGGTTAGGGGACGGGGACGGTTTAGGGTCCAGGTGAGGGTACGACAACGCTTTAGGGGGAGCGTACGTGTGAGGGCGCGGGTTAGTGTCAGCGTACGGGTTAGGATTAGGGGACGGGTGAGGGTCCTTCTTCGGGGAAGTGTTAGGGTTAGGGTTCGGGCTAGGGTTAGGGTTAGGGGACGGGGACGGTTTAGGGTCCAGGTGAGGGTACGACAACGCTTTAGGGGGAGCGTACGTGTGAGGGCGCGGGTTAGTGTCAGCGTACGGGTTAGGATTAGGGGACGGGTGAGGGTCAGGCTTCGGGGAAGGGTTAGGGTTAGGGTTCGGGCTAGGGTTAGGGTTAGGGGACGGGGACGGTTTAGGGTCCAGGTGAGGGTACGACAACGCTTTAGGGGGAGCGTACGTGTGAGGGCGCGGGTTAGTGTCAGCGTACGGGTTAGGATTACGGGACGGGTGAGGGTCAGGCTTCGGGGAAGGGTTAGGGTTAGGGTTCGGGCTAGGGTTAGGGTTAGGGGACGGGGACGGTTTAGGGTCCAGGTGAGGGTACGACAACGCTTTAGGGGGAGCGTACGTGTGAGGGCGCGGGTTAGTGTCAGCGTACGGGTTAGGATTAGGGGACGGGTGAGGGTCAGGCTTCGGGGAAGGGTTAGGGTTAGGGTTCGGGCTAGGGTTAGGGTTAGGGGACGGGGACGGTTTAGGGTCCAGGTGAGGGTACGACAACGCTTTAGGGGGAGCGTACGTGTGAGGGCGCGGGTTAGTGTCAGCGTACGGGTTAGGATTAGGGGACGGGTGAGGGTCAGGCTTCGGGGAAGGGTTAGGGTTAGGGTTCGGGCTAGGGTTAGGGTTAGGGGACGGGGACGGTTTAGGGTCCAGGTGAGGGTACGACAACGCTTTAGGGGGAGCGTACGTGTGAGGGCGCGGGTTAGTGTCAGCGTACTGTTTAGGATTAGGGGATGGGTGAGGGTCAGGCTTCGGGGAAGGGTTAGGGTTAGGGTTCGGGCTAGGGTTAGGGTTAGGGGACGGGGACGGTTTAGGGTCCAGGTGAGGGTACGACAACGCTTTAGGGGGAGCGTACGTGTGAGGGCGCGGGTTAGTGTCAGCGTACGGGTTAGGATTAGGGGACGGGTGAGGGTCAGGCTTCGGGGAAGGGTTAGGGTTAGGGTTCGGGCTAGGGTTAGGGTTAGGGGACGGGGACGGTTTAGGGTCCAGGTGAGGGTACGACAACGCTTTACGGGGAGCGTACGTGTGAGGGCGCGGGTTAGTGTCAGCGTACGGGTTAGGATTAGGGGACGGGTGAGGGTCAGGCTTCGGGGAAGGGTTAGGGTTAGGGTTCGTGCTAGGGTTAGGGTTAGGTGACGGGGACGGTTTAGGGTCCAGGTGAGGGTACGACAACGCTTTAGGGGGAGCGTACGTGTGAGGGCGCGGGTTAGTGTCAGCGTACGGGTTAGGATTAGGGGATGGGTGAGGTTCAGGCTTCGGGGAAGGGTTAGGGTTAGGGTTCGGGCTAGGGTTAGGGTTAGGGGACGGGGACGGTTTAGGGTCCAGGTGAGGGTACGATAACGCTTTACGGGGAGCGTACGTGTGAGGGCGCGGGTTAGTGTCAGCGTACGGGTTAGGATTAGGGGACGGGTGAGGGTCAGGCTTCGGGGAAGGGTTAGGGTTAGGGTTCGGGCTAGGGTTAGGGTTAGGTGACGGGGACGGTTTAGGGTCCAGGTGAGGGTACGACAACGCTTTAGGGGGAGCGTACGTGTGAGGGCGCGGGTTAGTGTCAGCGTACGGGTTAGGATTAGGGGACGGGTGAGGGTCAGGCTTCGGGGAAGGGTTAGGGTTAGGGTTCGGGCTAGGGTTAGGGTTAGGGGACGGGGACGGTTTAGGGTCCAGGTGAGGGTACGACAACGCTTTAGGGGGAGCGTACGTGTGAGGGCGCGGGTTAGTGTCAGCGTACGGGTTAGGATTAGGGGACGGGTGAGGGTCAGGCTTCGGGGAAGGGTTAGGGTTAGGGTTCGGGCTAGGGTTAGGGTTAGGGGACGGGGACGGTTTAGGGTCCAGGTGAGGGTACGACAACGCTTTAGGGGGAGCGTACGTGTGAGGGCGCGGGTTAGTGTCAGCGTACGGGTTAGGATTAGGGGACGGGTGAGGGTCAGGCTTCGGGGAAGGGTTAGGGTTAGGGTTCGGGCTAGGGTTAGGGTTAGGTGACGGGGACGGTTTAGGGTCCAGGTGAGGGTACGACAACGCTTTAGGGGGAGCGTACGTGTGAGGGCGCGGGTTAGTGTCAGCGTACGGGTTAGGATTAGGGGACGGGTGAGGGTCAGGCTTCGGGGAAGGGTTAGGGTTAGGGTTCGGGCTAGGGTTAGGGTTAGGGGACGGGGACGGTTTAGGGTCCAGGTGAGGGTACGACAACGCTTTAGGGGGAGCGTACGTGTGAGGGCGCGGGTTAGTGTCAGCGTACGGGTTAGGATTAGGGGACGGGTGAGGGTCAGGCTTCGGGGAAGGGTTAGGGTTAGGGTTCGGGCTAGGGTTAGGGTTAGGGGACGGGGACGGTTTAGGGTCCAGGTGAGGGTACGACAACGCTTTAGGGGGAGCGTACGTGTGAGGGCGCGGGTTAGTGTCAGCGTACGGGTTAGGATTAGGGGACGGGTGAGGGTCAGGCTTCGGGGAAGGGTTAGGGTTAGGGTTCGGGCTAGGGTTAGGGTTAGGGGACGGGGACGGTTTAGGGTCCAGGTGAGGGTACGACAACGCTTTAGGGGGAGCGTACGTGTGAGGGCGCGGGTTAGTGTCAGCGTACTGTTTAGGATTAGGGGATGGGTGAGGGTCAGGCTTCGGGGAAGGGTTAGGGTTAGGGTTCGGGCTAGGGTTAGGGTTAGGGGACGGGGACGGTTTAGGGTCCAGGTGAGGGTACGACAACGCTTTAGGGGGAGCGTACGTGTGAGGGCGCGGGTTAGTGTCAGCGTACGGGTTAGGATTAGGGGACGGGTGAGGGTCAGGCTTCGGGGAAGGGTTAGGGTTAGGGTTCGGGCTAGGGTTAGGGTTAGGGGACGGGGACGGTTTAGGGTCCAGGTGAGGGTACGACAACGCTTTAGGGGGAGCGTACGTGTGAGGGCGCGGGTTAGTGTCAGCGTACGGGTTAGGATTAGGGGACGGGTGAGGGTCCTTCTTCGGGGAAGTGTTAGGGTTAGGGTTCGGGCTAGGGTTAGGGTTAGGGGACGGGGACGGTTTAGGGTCCAGGTGAGGGTACGACAACGCTTTAGGGGGAGCGTACGTGTGAGGGCGCGGGTTAGTGTCAGCGTACGGGTTAGGATTAGGGGACGGGTGAGGGTCAGGCTTCGGGGAAGGGTTAGGGTTAGGGTTCGGGCTAGGGTTAGGGTTAGGGGACGGGGACGGTTTAGGGTCCAGGTGAGGGTACGACAACGCTTTAGGGGGAGCGTACGTGTGAGGGCGCGGGTTAGTGTCAGCGTACGGGTTAGGATTACGGGACGGGTGAGGGTCAGGCTTCGGGGAAGTGTTAGGGTTAGGGTTCTGGCTAGGGTTAGGGTTAGGAAACGGGGACGGTTTAGGGTCAAGGTGAGGGTACGACAATGCTTTAGGGGGAGCGTACGTGTGAGGGCGCGGGTTAGTGTCAGCGTACGGGTTAGGATTAGGGGACGGGTGAGGGTCAGGCTTCGGGGAAGGGTTAGGGTTAGGGTTCGGGCTAGGGTTAGGGTTAGGGGACGGGGACGGTTTAGGGTCCAGGTGAGGGTACGACAACGCTTTAGGGGGAGCGTACGTGTGAGGGCGTGGGTTAGTGTCAGCGTACGGGTTAGGATTAGGGGACGGGTGAGGGTCAGGCTTCGGGGAAGGGTTAGGGTTAGGGTTCGGGCTAGGGTTAGGGTTAGGGGACGGGGACGGTTTAGGGTCCAGGTGAGGGTACGACAACGCCTTAGGGGGAGCGTACGTGTGAGGGCGCGGGTTAGTGTCAGCGTGCGGGTTAGGATTAGGGGACGGGTGAGGGTCAGGCTTCGGGGAAGGGTTAGGGTTAGGGTTCGGGCTAGGGTTAGGGTTAGGGGACGGGGACGGTTTAGGGTCCAGGTGAGGTTACGACAACGCTTTAGGGGGAGCGTACGTGTGAGGGCGCGGGTTAGTGTCAGCGTACGGGTTAGGATTAGGGGACGGGTGAGGGTCAGGCTTCGAGGAAGTTTTAGGGTTAGGGTTCGGTCTAGGGTTAGGGTTAGGGGACGGGGAAGGTTTAGGGTCCAGGTGAGGGTACGACAACGCTTTAGGGGGAGCGTACGTGTGAGGGCGCGGGTTAGTGTCAGCGTTCGGGTTAGGATTAGGGGACGGGTGAGGGTCAGGCTTCGGGGAAGGGTTAGGGTTAGGGTTCGGGCTAGGGTTAGGGTTAGGGGACGGGGACGGTTTAGGGTCCAGGTGAGGTTACGACAACGCTTTAGGGGGAGCGTACGTGTGAGGGCGCGGGTTAGTGTCAGCGTACGGGTTAGGATTAGGGGACGGGTGAGGGTCAGGCTTCGAGGAAGTTTTAGGGTTAGGGTTCGGTCTAGGGTTAGGGTTAGGGGACGGGGAAGGTTTAGGGTCCAGGTGAGGGTACGACAACGCTTTAGGGGGAGCGTACGTGTGAGGGCGCGGGTTAGTGTCAGCGTTCGGGTTAGGATTAGGGGACGGGTGACGGTCAGGCTTCGGGGAAGGGTTAGGGTTAGGGTTCGGGCTAGGGTTAGGGTTAGGGGACGGAGACGGTTTAGGGTCCAGGTGAGGGTACGACAACGCTTTAGGTGGAGCGTACGTGTGAGGGCGCGGCTTAGTGTCAGCGTACGGGTTAGGATTAGGGGACGGGTGAGGGTCAGGCTTCGGGGAAGGGTTAGGGTTAGGGTTCGGTCTAGGGTTAGGGTTAGGGGACGGGGAAGGTTTACGGTCCAGGTGAGGATACGACAACGCTTTAGGGGGAGCGTACGTGTGAGGGCGCGGGTTAGTGTCAGCGTACGGGTTAGGATTAGGGGACGGGTGAGGGTCAGGCTTCGGGGAAGGGTTAGGGTTAGGGTTCGGGCTAGGGTTAGGGTTAGGGGACGGGGACGGTTTAGGGTCCAGGTGAGGGTACGACAACGCCTTAGGGGGAGCGTACGTGTGAGGGCGCGGGTTAGTGTCAGCGTGCGGGTTAGGATTAGGGGACGGGTGAGGGTCAGGCTTCGGGGAAGGGTTAAGGTTAGGGTTCGGGCTAGGGTTAGGGTTAGGGGACGGGGACGGTTTAGGGTCCAGGTGAGGTTACGACAACGCTTTAGGGGGAGCGTACGTGTGAGGGCGCGGGTTAGTGTCAGCGTACGGGTTAGGATTAGGGGACGGGTGAGGGTCAGGCTTCGGGGAAGGGTTAGGGTTAGGGTTCGGGCTAGGGTTAGGGTTAGGGGACGGGGACAGTTTAGGGTCCAGGTGAGGGTACGACAACGCTTTAGGGGGAGCGTACGTGTGAGGGCGCGGGTTAGTGTCAGCGTACGGGTTAGGATTAGGGGACGGGTGAGGGTCAGGCTTCGGGGAAGGGTTAGGGTTAGGGTGCGGGCTAGGGTTAGGGTTAGGGGACGGGGACGGTTTAGGGTCCAGGTGAGGGTACGACAACGCTTTAGGGGGAGCGTACGTGTGAGGGCGCGGGTTAGTGTCAGCGTACGGGTTAGGATTAGGGGACGGGTGAGGGTCAGGCTTCGGGGAAGGGTTAGGGTTAGGGTTCGGGCTAGGGTTAGGGTTAGGGGACGGGGACGGTTTAGGGTCCAGGTGAGGGTACGACAACGCTTTACGGGGAGCGTACGTGTGAGGGCGCGGGTTAGTGTCAGCGTACGGGTTAGGATTAGGGGACGGGTGAGGGTCAGGCTTCGGGGAAGGGTTAGGGTTAGGGTTCGTGCTAGGGTTAGGGTTAGGTGACGGGGACGGTTTAGGGTCCAGGTGAGGGTACGACAACGCTTTAGGGGGAGCGTACGTGTGAGGGCGCGGGTTAGTGTCAGCGTACGGGTTAGGATTAGGGGATGGGTGAGGTTCAGGCTTCGGGGAAGGGTTAGGGTTAGGGTTCGGGCTAGGGTTAGGGTTAGGGGACGGGGACGGTTTAGGGTCCAGGTGAGGGTACGATAACGCTTTACGGGGAGCGTACGTGTGAGGGCGCGGGTTAGTGTCAGCGTACGGGTTAGGATTAGGGGACGGGTGAGGGTCAGGCTTCGGGGAAGGGTTAGGGTTAGGGTTCGGGCTAGGGTTAGGGTTAGGTGACGGGGACGGTTTAGGGTCCAGGTGAGGGTACGACAACGCTTTAGGGGGAGCGTACGTGTGAGGGCGCGGGTTAGTGTCAGCGTACGGGTTAGGATTAGGGGACGGGTGAGGGTCAGGCTTCGGGGAAGGGTTAGGGTTAGGGTTCGGGCTAGGGTTAGGGTTAGGGGACGGGGACGGTTTAGGGTCCAGGTGAGGGTACGACAACGCTTTAGGGGGAGCGTACGTGTGAGGGCGCGGGTTAGTGTCAGCGTACGGGTTAGGATTAGGGGACGGGTGAGGGTCAGGCTTCGGGGAAGGGTTAGGGTTAGGGTTCGGGCTAGGGTTAGGGTTAGGGGACGGGGACGGTTTAGGGTCCAGGTGAGGGTACGACAACGCTTTAGGGGGAGCGTACGTGTGAGGGCGCGGGTTAGTGTCAGCGTACGGGTTAGGATTAGGGGACGGGTGAGGGTCAGGCTTCGGGGAAGGGTTAGGGTTAGGGTTCGGGCTAGGGTTAGGGTTAGGGGACGGGGACGGTTTAGGGTCCAGGTGAGGGTACGACAACGCTTTAGGGGGAGCGTACGTGTGAGGGCGCGGGTTAGTGTCAGCGTACTGTTTAGGATTAGGGGACGGGTGAGGGTCAGGCTTCGGGGAAGGGTTAGGGTTAGGGTTCGGGCTAGGGTTAGGGTTAGGGGACGGGGACGGTTTAGGGTCCAAGTGAGGGTATGACAACGCTTTAGGGGGAGCGTACGTGTGAGGGCGCGGGTTAGTGTCAGCGTACGGGTTAGGATTAGGGGACGGGTGAGGGTCAGGCTTCGGGGAAGGGTTAGGGTTAGGGTTCGGGCTAGGGTTAGGGTTAGGGGACGGGGAAGGTTTAGGGTCCAGGTGAGGGTACGCCAACGCTTTAGGGGGAGCGTACGTGTGAGGGCGCGGGTTAGTGTCAGCGTACGGGTTAGGATTAGGGGACGGGTGAGGGTCAGGCTTCGTGGAAGTGTTAGGGTTAGGATTCGGGCTAGGGTTAGGGTTAGGGGACGGGGACGGTTTAGGGTCCAGGTGAGGGTACGACAACGCTTTAGGGGGAGCGTACGTGTGAGGGCGCGGGTTAGTGTCAGCGTACGGGTTAGGATTAGGGGACGGGTGAGGGTCAGGCTTCGGGGAAGGGTTAGGGTTAGGGTTCGGGCTAGGGTTAGGGTTAGGGGACGGGGACGGTTTAGGGTCCAGGTGAGGGTACGACAACGCTTTAGGGGGAGCGTACGTGTAAGGGCGCGGGTTAGTGTCAGCGTACGGGTTAGGATTAGGGGACGGGTGAGGGTCAGGCTTCGGGGAAGGTTTAGGGTTAGGGTTCGGGCTAGGGTTAGGGTTAGGGGACGGGGACGGTTTAGGGTCCAGGTGAGGGTACGACAACGCTTTAGGGGGAGCGTACGTGTGAGGGCGCGGGTTAGTGTCAGCGTACGGTTTAGGATTAGGGGACGGGTGAGGGTCAGGCTTCGGGGAAGGGTTAGGGTTAGGGTTCGGGCTAGGGTTAGGGTTAGGGGACGGGGACGGTTTAGGGTCCAGGTGAGGGTATGACAACGCTTTAGGGGGAGCGTACGTGTGAGGGCGTGGGTTAGTGTCAGCGTACGGGTTAGGATTAGGGGACGGGTGAGGGTCAGGCTTCGGGGAAGGGTTAGGGTTAGGGTTCGGGCTAGGGTTAGGGTTAGGGGACGGGGACGGTTTAGGGTCCAGGTGAGGGTACGACAACGCTTTAGGGGGAGCGTACGTGTGAGGGCGCGGGTTAGTGTCAGCGTACGGGTTAGGATTAGGGGACGGGTGAGGGTCAGGCTTCGGGGAAGGGTTAGGGTTAGGGTTCGGGCTAGGGTTAGGGTTAGGGGACGGGGACGGTTTAGGGTCCAGGTGAGGGTACGACAACGCTTTAGGGGGAGCGTACGTGTGAGGGCGCGGGTTAGTGTCAGCGTACGGGTTAGGATTAGGGGACGGGTGAGGGTCAGGCTTCGGGGAAGGGTTAGGGTTAGGGTTCGGGCTAGGGTTAGGGTTAGGGGACGGGGACGGTTTAGGGTCCAGGTGAGGGTACGACAACGCTTTAGGGGGAGCGTACGTGTGAGGGCGCGGGTTAGTGTCAGCGTACGGGTTAGGATTAGGGGACGGGTGAGGGTCAGGCTTCGGGGAAGGGTTAGGGTTAGGGTTCGGGCTAGGGTTAGGGTTAGGGGACGGGGACGGTTTAGGGTCCAGGTGAGGGTACGACAACGCTTTAGGGGGAGCGTACGTGTGAGGGCGCGGGTTAGTGTCAGCGTACTGTTTAGGATTAGGGGACGGGTGAGGGTCAGGCTTCGGGGAAGGGTTAGGGTTAGGGTTCGGGCTAGGGTTAGGGTTAGGGGACGGGGACGGTTTAGGGTCCAGGTGAGGGTACGACAACGCTTTAGGGGGAGCGTACGTGTGAGGGCGCGGGTTAGTGTCAGCGTACGGGTTAGGATTAGGGGACGGGTGAGGGTCAGGCTTCGGGGAAGGGTTAGGGTTAGGGTTCGGGCTAGGGTTAGGGTTAGGGGACGGGGACGGTTTAGGGTCCAGGTGAGGGTACGACAACGCTTTAGGGGGAGCGTACGTGTGAGGGCGCGGGTTAGTGTCAGCGTACGGGTTAGGATTAGGGGACGGGTGAGGGTCCTTCTTCGGGGAAGTGTTAGGGTTAGGGTTCGGGCTAGGGTTAGGGTTAGGGGACGGGGACGGTTTAGGGTCCAGGTGAGGGTACGACAACGCTTTAGGGGGAGCGTACGTGTGAGGGCGCGGGTTAGTGTCAGCGTACGGGTTAGGATTAGGGGACGGGTGAGGGTCAGGCTTCGGGGAAGGGTTAGGGTTAGGGTTCGGGCTAGGGTTAGGGTTAGGGGACGGGGACGGTTTAGGGTCCAGGTGAGGGTACGACAACGCTTTAGGGGGAGCGTACGTGTGAGGGCGCGGGTTAGTGTCAGCGTACGGGTTAGGATTACGGGACGGGTGAGGGTCAGGCTTCGGGGAAGTGTTAGGGTTAGGGTTCGGGCTAGGGTTAGGGTTAGGAAACGGGGACGGTTTAGGGTCAAGGTGAGGGTACGACAACGTTGTAGGGGGAACGTACGTGTGAGGGCGTGGGTTAGTGTCAGCGTACGGGTTAGGATTAGGGGACGGGTGAGGGTCAGGCTTCGGGGAAGGGTTAGGGTTAGGGTTCGGGCTAGGGTTAGGGTTAGGAAACGGGGACGGTTTAGGATCAAGGTGAGGGGACGACAACGCTTTAGGGGGAGCGTACGTGTGAGGGCGCGGGTTAGTGTCAGCGTACGGGTTAGGATTAGGGGACGGGTGAGGGTCAGGCTTCGGGGAAGGGTTAGGGTTAGGGTTCGGGCTAGGGTTAGGGTTAGGGGACGGGGACGGTTTAGGGTCCAGGTGTGAGTACGACAACGCTTTAGGGGGAGCGTACGTGTGAGGGCGCGGGTTAGTGTCAGCGTACGGGTTAGGATTAGGGGACGGGTGAGGGTCAGGCTTCGGGGAAGGGTTAGGGTTAGGGTTCGGGCTAGGGTTAGGGTTAGGGGACGGGGACGGTTTAGGGTCCAGGTGAGGGTACGACAACGCTTTAGGGGGAGCGTACGTGTGAGGGCGCGGGTTAGTGTCAGCGTACGGGTTAGGATTAGGGGACGGGTGAGGGTCAGGCTTCGGGGAAGGGTTAGGGTTAGGGTTCGGACTAGGGTTAGGGTTAGGGGACGGGGACGGTTTAGGGTCCAGGTGAGGGTACGACAACGCTTTAGGGGGAGCGTACGTGTGAGGGCGCGGGTTAGTGTCAGCGTACGGGTTAGGATTAGGGGACGGGTGAGGGTCAGGCTTCGGGGAAGGGTTAGGGTTAGGGTTCGGGCTAGGGTTAGGGTTAGGGGACGGGGACGGTTTAGGGTCCAGGTGAGGGTACGACAACGCTTTAGGGGGAGCGTACGTGTGAGGGCGCGGGTTAGTGTCAGCGTACGGGTTAGGATTAGGGGACGGGTGAGGGTCAGGCTTCGGGGAAGGGTTAGGGTTAGGGTTCGGGCTAGGGTTAGGGTTAGGAAACGGGGACGGTTTAGGGTCAAGGTGAGGGTACGACAACGTTGTAGGGGGAACGTACGTTTGAGGGCGTGGGTTAGTGTCAGCGTACGGGTTAGGATTAGGGGACGGGTGAGGGTCAGGCTTCGGGGAAGGGTTAGGGTTAGCGTTCGGGCTAGGGTTAGGGTTAGGAAACGGGGACGGTTTAGGATCAAGGTGATGGGACGACAACGCTTTAGGGGGAGCGTACGTGTGAGGGCGCGGGTTAGTGTCAGCGTACGGGTTAGGATTAGGGGACGGGTGAGGGTCAGGCTTCGGGGAAGGATTAGGGCTAGGGTTCGGTCTAGGGTTAGGGTTAGGGGACGGGGACGGTTTAGGGTCCAGGTGAGGGTACGACAACGCTTTAGGGGGAGCGTAGGTGTGAGGGCGCGAGTTAGTGTCAGCGTACGGGTTAGGATTAGGGGACGGGTGAGGGTCAGGCTTCGGGGAAGTGTTAGGGTTAGAGTTCGGGCTAGGGTTAGGGTTAGGGGACGGGGACGGTTTAGGGTCCAGGTGAGGGTACGACAACGCTTTAGGGGGAGCGTACGTGTGAGGGCGCGGGTTAGTGTCAGCGTACGGGTTAGGATTAGGGGACGGGTGAGGGTCAGGCTTCGGGGAAGGGTTAGGGTTAGGGTTCGGGCTAGGGTTAGGGTTAGGAAACGGGGACGGTTTAGGGTCAAGGTGAGGGTACGACAACGTTGTAGGGGGAGCGTACGTGTGAGGGCGCGGGTTAGTGTCAGCGTACGGGTTAGGATTAGGGGACGGGTGAGGGTCAGGCTTCGGGGAAGGGTTAGGGTTAGGGTTCGGGCTAGGGTTAGGGTTAGGAAACGGGGACGGTTTAGGATCAAGATGATGGGACGACAACGCTTTAGGGGGAGCGTACGTGTGAGGGCGCGGGTTAGTGTCAGCGTACGGGTTAGGATTAGGGGACGGGTGAGTGTCAGGCTTCGGGGAAGGGTTAGGGTTAGGGTTCGGGCTAGGGTTAGGGTTAGGGGACGGGGACGGTTTAGGGTCCAGGTGAGGGTACGACAACGCTTTAGGGGGAGCGTACGTGTGAGGACGCGGGTTAGTGTCAGCGTACGGGTTAGGATTAGGGGACGGGTGAGTGTCAGGCTTCGGGGAAGGGTTAGGGTTAGGGTTCGGGCTAGGGTTAGGGTTAGGGGACGGGGACGGTTTAGGGTCCAGGTGAGGGTACGACAACGCTTTAGGGGGAGCGTACGTGTGAGGGCGCGGGTTAGTGTCAGCGTACGGGTTAGGATTAGGGGACGGGTGAGGGTCAGGCTTCGGGGAAGGGTTAGGGTTAGGGTTCGGGCTAGGGTTAGGGTTAGGGGACGGGGACGGTTTAGGGTCCAGGTGAGGGTACGACAACGCTTTAGGGGGAGCGTACGTGTGAGGGCGCGGGTTAGTGTCAGCGTACGGGTTAGGATTAGGGGACGGGTGAGGGTCAGGCTTCGGGGAAGGGTTAGGGTTAGGGTTCGGGCTACGGTTAGGGTTAGGGGACGGGGACGGTTTAGGGTCCAGGTGAGGGTACGACAACGCTTTAGGGGGAGCGTACGTGTGAGGGCGCGGGTTAGTGTCAGCGTACGGGTTAGGATTTGTTGACGGGTGAGGGTCAGGCTTCGGGGAAGGGTTAGGGTTAGGTTTCGGGCTAGGGTTAGGGATAGGGGACGGGGACGGTTTAGGGTCCAGGTGAGGGTACGACAACGCTTTAGGGGGAGCGTACGTGTGAGGGCGCGGGTTAGTGTCAGCGTACGGGTTAGGATTAGGGGACGGGTGAGGGTCAGGCTTCGGGGAAGGGTTAGGGTTAGGGTTCGGGCTAGGGTTAGGGTTAGGGGACGGGGACGGTTTAGGGTCCAGGTGAGTGTACGACAACGCTTTAGGGGGAGCGTACGTGTGAGGGCGCGGGTTAGTGTCAGCGTACGGGTTAGGATTAGGGGACGGGTGAGGGTCAGGCTTCGGGAAAGGGTTAGGGTTAGGGTTCGGGCTAGGGTTAGGGTTAGGAAACGGGGACGGTTTAGGTTCAAGGTGAGGGTACGACAACGCTTTAGGGGGAGCGTACGTGTGAGGGCGTGGGTTAGTGTCAGCGTACGGGTTAGGATTAGGGGACGGGTGAGGGTCAGGCTTCGGGGAAGGGTTAGGGTTAGGGTTCGGGCTAGGGTTAGGGTTAGGGGACGGGGACGGTTTAGGATCAAGGTGAGGGGACGACAACGCTTTAGGGGGAGCGTACGTGTGAGGGCGCGGGTTAGTGTCAGCGTACGGGTTAGGATTAGGGGACGGGTGAGGGTCAGGCTTCGGGGAAGGGTTAGGGTTAGGGTTCGGGCTAGGGTTAGGGTTAAGGGATGGGGACGGTTTAGGGTCCAGGTGAGGGTACGACAACGCTTTAGGGGGAGCGTACGTGTGAGGGCGCGGGTTAGTGTCAGCGTACGGGTTAGGATTAGGGGACGGGTGAGGGTCAGGCTTCAGGGAAGGGTTAGGGTTAGGGTTCGGGCTAGGGTTAGGGTTAGGGGACGGGGACGGTTTAGGGTCCAGGTGAGGGTACGACAACGCTTTAGGGGGAGCGTACGTGTGAGGGCGCGGGTTAGTGTCAGCGTACGGGTTAGGATTAGGGGACGGGTGAGGGTCAGGCTTCGGGGAAGGGTTAGGGTTAGGGTTCGGGCTACGGTTAGGGTTAGGGGACGGGGACGGTTTAGGGTCCAGGTGAGGGTACGACAACGCTTTAGGGGGAGCGTACGTGTGAGGGCGCGGGTTAGTGTCAGCGTACGGGTTAGGATTTGTGGACGGGTGAGGGTCAGGCTTCGGGGAAGGGTTAGGGTTAGGTTTCGGGCTAGGGTTAGGGATAGGGGACGGGGACGATTTAGGGTCCAGGTGAGGGTACGACAACGCTTTAGGGGGAGCGTACGTGTGAGGGCGCGGGTTAGTGTCAGCGTACGGGTTAGGATTAGGGGACGGGTGAGGGTCAGGCTTCGTGGAAGGGTTAGGGTTAGGGTTCGGGCTAGGGTTAGGGTTAGGGGACGGGGACGGTTTAGGGTCCAGGTGAGGGTACGACAACGCTTTAGGGGGAGCGTACGTGTGAGGGCGCGGGTTAGTGTCAGCGTACGGGTTAGGATTAGGGGACGGGGGAGGGTTAGGCTTCTGGGAAGGGTTAGGGTTAGGGTTCGGGCTAGGGTTAGGGTTAGGGGACGGTGACGGTTTAGGGTCCAGGTGAGGGTACGACAACGCTTTAGGGGGAGCGTACGTGTGAGGGCGAGGGTTAGTGTCAGCGTACGGGTTAGGATTAGGGGAAGGGTGAGGGTCAGGCTTCGGGGAAGGGTTAGGGTTAGGGTTCGGCCAGGGTTAGCGTTAGGGGACGGGGACGGTTTAGGGTCCAGGTGAGGGTACGACAACGCTTTAGGGGGAGCGAACGTGTGACGGCGCGGTTTAGTGTCAGGGTACGGTTTAGGATTAGGGGACGGGTGAGGTTCAGGCTTCGGATAAGGGTTAGGGTTAGGGTTCGGGCTAGGTTTAGGGTTAGGGGACGGGGAGGGTTTAGGGTCCATGTGAGGGTATGACAACGCTCTAGGGGAAGCGTACGTGTGAGGGCGCGGGTTAGTGTCAGCGTACGGGTTAGGATTAGGGGACGGGTGAGGGTCAGGCTTCGGGGAAGAGTTAGGGTTAGGGTTCGGGCTAGGGTTAGGGTTAGGGGACGGGGACGGTTTAGGGTCCAGGTGAGGGTACGACAACGCTCTAGGGGGAGCGTACGTGTGAGGGCGCGGGTTAGTGTCAGCTTACGGTTTAGGATTAGGGGACGGGTGAGAGTCAGGCTTCGGGGAAGGGTTAGGGTTAGGGTTCGGGCTAGGGTTAGGGTTAGGGGACGGGGACGGTTTAAGGTCCAGGTGAGGGTACGACAACGCTCTAGGGGGAGCGTACGTGTGAGGGCGCGGGTTCGTGTCAGCGTACGGGTTAGGATTAGGGGACGGGTGAGGGTCAGGCTTCGGGGAAGGGTTAGGGTTAGGGTTCGGGCTAGGGTTAGGGTTAGGGGACGGGGAAGGTTTAGGGTCCAGGTGAGGGTACGACAACGCTTTAGGGGGAGCGTACGTGTGAGGGCGCGGCTTAGTGTCAGCGTACGGGTTAGGATTAGGGGAAGGGTGAGGGTCAGGCTTCGGGGAAGGGTTAGGGTTAGGGTTCGGCCAGGGTTAGCATTAGGGGACGGGGACGGTTTAGGGTCCAGGTGAGGGTACGACAACGCTTTAGGGGGAGCGAACGTGTGACGGCGCGGTTTAGTGTCAGGGTACGGTTTAGGATTAGGGGACGGGTGAGGTTCAGGCTTCGGATAAGGGTTAGGGTTAGGGTTCGGGCTAGGGTTAGGGTTAGGGGACGGGGACGGTTTAGGGTCCAGGTCAGGGTACGACAACGCTTTAGGGGGAGCGCACGTGTGAGGGCGCGGGTTAGTGTCAGCGTACGGGTTAGGATTAGGGGACGGGTGAGGGTCAGGCTTCGGGGAAGAGTTAGGGTTAGGGTTCGGGCTAGGGTTAGGGTTAGGGGACGGGGACAGTTTAGGGTCCAAGTGAGGGTACGACAACGCTTTAGGGGGAGCGTACGTGTGAGGGCGTGGGTTAGTGTCAGCGTACGGGTTAGGATTAGGGGACGGGTGAGGGTCAGGCTTCGGGGAAGGGTTAGGGTTAGGGTTCGGGCTAGGGTTAGGGTTAGGGGACGGGGACGGTTTAGGGTCCAGGTGAGGGTACGACAACGCTGTAGGGGGAGCGTACGTGTGAGGGCGTGGGTTAGTGTCAGCGTACGGGTTAGGATTAGGGACGGGTGAGGGTCAGGCTTCGGGGAAGGGTTAGGGTTAGGGTTCGGGCTAGGGTTAGGGTTAGGGTACCGGGACAGTTTAGGGTCCTGGTGAGGGTAAGACAACGCTTTAGGGGGAGCGTACGTGTGAGGGCGCGGGTTAGTGTCAGCGTACGGGTTAGGATTAGGGGACGGGTGAGGGTCAGGCTTCGGGGAAGGGTTAGGGTTAGGGTTCGGGCTAGGGTTAGGGTTAGGGGACGGGGACGGTTTAGGGTCCAGGTGAGGGTACGACAACGATTTAGGGGGAGCGTACGTGTGAGGGCGTGGGTTAGTGTCAGCGTACGGGTTAGGATTAGGGGACGGGTGAGGGTCAGGCTTCGGGGAAGGGTTAGGGTTAGGGTTCGGTCTAGGGTTAGGGTTAGGGGATGGGGAAGGTTTAGGGTCCAGGTGAGGGTACGACAACGCTTTAGGGGGAGCGTACGTGTGAGGGCGCGGGTTACTGTCAGCGTACGGGTTAGGATTAGGGGACGGGTGAGGGTCAGGCTTCGGGGAAGGGTTAGGGTTAGGGTTCGGGCTAGGGTTAGGGTTAGGGGACGGGGACGGTTTAGGGTCCAGGTGAGGGTACGACAACGCTTTAGGGGGAGCGTACGTGTGAGGGCGCGGGTTAGTGTCAGCGTACGGGTTAGGATTAGGGGACGGGTGAGGGTCAGGCTTCGGGGAAGGGTTAGGGTTAGGGTTCGGGCTAGGGTTAGGGTTAGGGGACGGGGACGGTTTAGGGTCCAGGTGAGTGTACGACAACGCTTTAGGGGGAGCGTACGTGTGAGGGCGTGGGTTAGTGTCAGCGTACGGGTTAGGATTAGGGGACGGGTGAGGGTCAGGCTTCGGGAAAGGGTTAGGGTTAGGGTTCGGGCTAGGGTTAGGGTTAGGAAACGGGGACGGTTTAGGTTCAAGGTGAGGGTACGACAATGCTTTAGGGGGAGCGTACGTGTGAGGGCGCGGGTTAGTGTCAGCGTACGGGTTAGGATTAGGGGACGGGTGAGGGTCAGGCTTCGGGGAAGGGTTAGGGTTAGTGTTCGGGCTAGGGTTAGGGTTAGGGGACGGGGACGGTTTAGGGTCCAGGTGAGGGTACGACAACGCTTTAGGGGGATCGTACGTGTGAGGGCGCGGGTTAGTGTCAGCGTACGGGTTAGGATTAGGGGACGGTGGAGGGTTAGGCTTCGGGGAAGGGTTAGGGTTAGGGTTCGGGCTAGGGTTAGGGTTAGGGGACGGGGACGGTTTAGGGTCCAGGTGAGGGTACGACAACGCTTTAGGGGGAGCGTACGTGTGAGGGCGCGGGTTAGTGTCAGCGTACGGGTTAGGATTAGGGGAAGGGTGAGGGTCAGGCTTCGGGGAAGGGTTAGGGTTAGGGTTCGGCCAGGGTTAGCGTTAGGGGACGGGGACGGTTTAGGGTCCAGGTGAGGGTACGACAACGCTTTAGGGGGAGCGAACGTGTGACGGCGCGGTTTAGTGTCAGGGTACGGTTTAGGATTAGGGGACGGGTGAGGTTCAGGCTTCGGTTAAGGGTTAGGGTTAGGGTTCGGGCTAGGGTTAGGGTTAGGGGACGGGGACGGTTTAGGGTCCAGGTCAGGGTACGACAACGCTTTAGGGGGAGCGCACGTGTGAGGGCGCGGGTTAGTGTCAGCGTACGGGTTAGGATTACGGGACGGGTGAGGGTCAGGCTTCGGGGAAGGGTTAGGGTTAGGGTTCGGGCTAGGTTTAGGGTTAGGGGACGGAGAGGGTTTAGGGTCCATGTAAGGGTATGACAACGCTCTAGGGGAAGCGTACGTGTGAGGGCGCGGGTTAGTGTCAGCGTACGGGTTAGGATTAGGGGACGGGTGAGGGTCAGGCTTCGGGGAAGAGTTAGGGTTAGGGTTCGGGCTAGGGTTAGGGTTAGGGGACGGGGACGGTTTAGGGTCCAGGTGAGGGTACGACAACGCTTTAGGGGGAGCGTACGTGTGAGGGCGAGGGTTAGTGTCAGCGTACGGGTTAGGATTAGGGGACGGGTGAGGGTCAGGCTTCGGGGAAGGGTTAGGGTTAGGGTTCGGGCTAGGGTTAGGGTTAGGGGACGGGGACGGTTTAGGGTCCAGGTGAGGGTACGACAACGCTGTAGGGGGAGCGTACGTGTGAGGGCGTGGGTTAGTGTCAGCGTACGGGTTAGGATTAGGGATGGGTGAGGGTCAGGCTTCGGGGAAGGGTTAGGGTTAGGGTTCGGGCTAGGGTTAGGGTTAGGGTACCGGGACAGTTTAGGGTCCAGGTGAGGGTAAGACAACGCTTTAGGGGGAGCGTACGTGTGAGGGCGCGGGTTAGTGTCAGCGTACGGGTTAGGATTAGGGGACGGGTGAGGGTCAGGCTTCGGGGAAGTGTTAGGGTTAGGGTTCGGGCTAGGGTTAGGGTTAGGGGACGGGGACGGTTTAGGGTCCAGGTGAGGGTACGACAACGCTTTAGGGGGAGCGTACGTGTGAGGGCGCGGGTTAGTGTCAGCGTACGGGTTAGGATTAGGGGACAGGTGAGGGTCAGGCTTCGGGGAAGGGTTAGGGTTAGGGTTCGGGCTAGGGTTAGGGTTAGGGGACGGGGACGGTTTAGGGTCCAGGTGAGGGTACGACAACGCTTCAGGGGGAGCGTACGTTAGAGGGCGCGGGTTAGTGTCAGCGTATGGGTTAGGATTAGGGGACGGGTGAGGGTCAGGCTTCGGGGAAGGGTTAGGGTTAGGGTTCGGGCTAGGGTTAGGGTTAGGGGACGGGGACGGTTTAGGGTCCAGGTGAGGGTACGACAACGCTTTAGGGGGAGCGTACGTGTGAGGGCGCGGGTTAGTGTCAGCGTACGGGTTAGGATTAGGGGACGGGTGAGGGTCAGGCTTCGGGGAAGGGTTAGGGTTAGGGTTCGGGCTAGGGTTAGGGTTAGGGGACGGGGACGGTTTAGGGTCCAGGTGAGGGTACGACAATGCTTCAGGGGGAGCGTATGTGTGAGGGCGCGGGTTAGTGTCAGCGTACGGGTTAGGATTAGGGGATGGCTGAGGGTCAGGCTTCGGGGAAGGGTTAGGGTTAGGGTTCGAGCTAGGGTTAGGGTTAGGGGACGGGGACGGTTTAGGGTCCAGGTGAGGGTACGACAACGCTTTAGGGGGAGCGTATGTGTGAGGGCGCGGGTTAGTGTCAGCGTACGGATTAGGATTAGGGGACGGGTGAGGGTTAGGCCTCGGGGAAGGGTTAGGGTTAGGGTTCGGGCTAGGGTTAGGGTTAGGGGACGGGGACGGTTTAGGGTCCAGGTGAGGGTACGACAACGCTTTAGGGGGAGCGTACGTGTGAGGGCGCGGGTTATGGTCAGCGTACGGGTTAGGATTAGGTGACGGGTGAGGGTCAGGCTTCGGGGAAGGGTTAGGGTTAGGGTTCGGCCAGGGTTAGCGTTAGGGGACGGGGACGGTTTAGGGTCCAGGTGAGAGTACGACAACGCTTTAGGGGGAGCGAAAGTGTGAGGGCGCGGGTTAGTGTCAGCGTACGGTTTAGGATTAGGGGACGGTTTAGGGTCAGGATTCGGATAAGGGTTAGGGTTAGGGTTCGGGCTAGGGTTAGGGTTAGGGGACGGGGACGGTTTAGGGTCCAGGTGAGGGTACGACAACGCTTTAGGGGGAGCGTACGTGTGAGGGAGCGGGTTAGTGTCAGCGTACGGATTAGGATTAGGGGACGGGTGAGGGTCAGGCTTCGGGGAAGGGTTAGGGTTAGGGTTCGGGCTAGGGTTAGGATTAGGGGACGGGGACGGTTTAGGGTCCAGGTGAGTGTACGACAACGCTTTAGGGGGAGCGTACGTGTGAGGGCGTGGGTTAGTGTCAGCGTACGGGTTAGGATTAGGGGACGGGTGAGGGTCAGGCTTCGGGAAAGGGTTAGGGTTAGGGTTCGGGCTAGGGTTAGGGTTAGGAAACGGGGACGGTTTAGGTTCAAGGTGAGGGTACGACAATGCTTTAGGGGGAGCGTACGTGTGAGGGCGCGGGTTAGTGTCAGCGTACGGGTTAGGATTAGGGGACGGGTGAGGGTCAGGCTTCGGGGAAGGGTTAGGGTTAGGGTTCGGGCTAGGGTTAGGGTTAGGGGACGGGGACGGTTTAGGGTCCAGGTGAGGGTACGACAACGCTTTAGGGGGAGCGTACGTGTGAGGGCGCGGGTTAGTGTCAGCGTACGGGTTAGGATTAGGGGAAGTGTGAGGATCAGGCTTCGGGGAAGGGTTAGGGTTAGGGTTCGGCCAGGGTTAGCGTTAGGGGACGGGGACGGTTTAGGGTCCAGGTGAGGGTACGACAACGCTTTAGGGGGAGCGAACGTGTGACGGCGCGGTTTAGTGTCAGGGTACGGTTTAGGATTAGGGGACGGGTGAGGTTCAGGCTTCGGATAAGGGTTAGGGTTAGGGTTCGGGCTAGGGTTAGGGTTAGGGGACGGGGACGGTTTAGGGTCCAGGTCAGGGTACGACAACGCTTTAGGGGGAGCGCACGTGTGAGGGCGCGGGTTAGTGTCAGCGTACGGGTTAGGATTAGGGGACGGGTGAGGGTCAGGCTTCGGGGAAGGGTTAGGGTTAGGGTTCGGGCTAGGTTTAGGGTTAGGGGACGGGGAGGGTTTAGTGTCCATGTAAGGGTATGACAACGCTCTAGGGGAAGCGTACGTGTGAGGGCGCGGGTTAGTGTCAGCGTACGGGTTAGGATTAGGGGACGGGTGAGGGTCAGGCTTCGGGGAAGATTTAGGGTTAGGGTTCGGGCTAGGGTTAGGGTTAGGGGACGGGGACGGTTTAGGGTCCAGGTGAGGGTACGACAACGCTTTAGGGGGAGCGTACGTGTGAGGGCGCGGGTTAGTGTCAGCGTACGGGTTAGGATTAGGGGACGGGTGAGGGTCAGGCTTCGGGGAAGGGTTAGGGTTAGGGTTCGGGCTAGGGTTAGGGTTAGGGGACGGGGACGGTTTAGGGTCCAGGTGAGGGTACGACAACGCTGTAGGGGGAGCGTACGTGTGAGGGCGTGGGTTAGTGTCAGCGTACGGGTTAGGATTAGGGACGGGTGAGGGTCAGGCTTCGGGGAAGGGTTAGGGTTAGGGTTCGGGCTAGGGTTAGGGTTAGGGTACCGGGACAGTTTAGGGTCCAGGTGAGGGTAAGACAACGCTTTTGGGGGAGCGTACGTGTGAGGGCGCGGGTTAGTGTCAGCGTACGGGTTAGGATTAGGGGACGGGTGAGGGTCAGGCTTCGGGGAAGTGTTAGGGTTAGGGTTCGGGCTAGGGTTAGGGTTAGGGGACGGGGACAGTTTAGGGTCCAGGTGAGGGTACGACAACGCTTTAGGGGGAGCGTACATGTGAGGGCGCGGGTTAGTGTCAGCGTACGGGTTAGGATTAGGGGACGGGTGAGGGTCAGGCTTCGGGGAAGGGTTAGGGTTAGGGTTCGGGCTAGGGTTAGGGTTAGGGGACGGGGACGGTTTAGGGTCCAGGTGAGGGTACGACAACGCTTTAGGGGGAGCGTACGTTTGAGGGCGCGGGTTAGTGTCAGCGTATGGGTTAGGATTAGGGGACGGGTGAGGGTCAGGCTTCGGGGAAGGGTTAGGGTTAGGGTTCGGGCTAGGGTTAGGGTTAGGGGACGGGGACGGTTTAGGGTCCAGGTGAGGGTACGACAACGCTTTAGGGGGAGCGTACGTGTGAGGGCGCGGGTTAGTGTCAGCGTACGGGTTAGGATTAGGGGACGGGTGAGGGTCAGGCTTCGGGGAAGGTTTAGGGTTAGGGTTCGGGCTAGGGTTAGGGTTAGGGGACGGGGACGGTTTAGGGTCCAGGTGAGGGTACGACAATGCTTCAGGGGGAGCGTACGTGTGAGGGCGCGGGTTAGTGTCAGCGTACGGGTTAGGATTAGGGGACGGGTGAGGGTCAGGCTTCGGGGAAGGGTTAGGGTTAGGGTTCGGGCTAGGGTTAGGGTTAGGAGACGGGGAAGGTTTAGGGTCCAGGTGAGGGTACGACAACGCTTTAGGGGGAGCGTACGTGTGAGGGCGCGGGTTAGTGTCAGCGTACGGGTTAGGATTAGGGGCCGGGTGAGGGTCAGGCTTCGGGGAAGGGTTAGGGTTAGGGTTAGGGGACGGGGACGGTTTAGGGTCCAGGTGAGGGTACGACAACGCTTTAGGGGGAGCGTACGTGTGAGGGCGCGGGTTAGTGTCAGCGTACGGTTTAGGATTAGGGGATGGCTGAGGGTCAGGCTTCGGGGAAGGGTTAGGGTTAGGGTTCGGCCTACGGTTAGGGTTAGGGGACGGGGACGGTTTAGGGTCCAGGTGAGGGTACGACAACGCTTTAGGGGGAGCGTACGTGTGAGGGCGCGGGTTAGTGTCAGCGTACGGGTTAGTATTAGAAGACGGGTGAGGGTCAGGCTTCGGGGAAGGGTTAGGGTTAGGGTTCGGGCTAGGGTTAGGGTTAGGGGACAGGGAGGGTTTAGGGTCCAGGTGAGGGTATGACAACGCTGTAGGGGGAGCGTACGTGTGAGGGCACGGGTTAGTGTCAGCGTACGGGTTAGGATAAGGGGACGGCTGAGGGTCAGGCTTCGGGGAAGAGTTAGGGTTAGGGTTCGGGCTAGGGTTAGTGTTAGGGGACGGGGACGGTTTAGGGTCCAGGTGAGGGTACGACAACGCTCTAGGGGGAGTGTACGTGTGAGGGCGCGGGTTAGTGTCAGCGTACGGGTTAGGATTAGGGAAAGGCTGAGGGTCAGGCTTTGGGTAAGTGTAGGGTTAGGGTTCGGGCTAGGGTTAGGGTTAGGGGACGGGGACGGTTTAGGGTCCAGGTGAGGGTACGACAACGGTTTAGGGGGAGCGTACGTGTGAGGGCGCGGCTTAGTGTCAGCGTACGGGTTAGGATTAGGGGACGGGTGAGGGTCAGGCTTCGGGGAAGGGTTAGGGTTAGGGTTCGGGCTACGGTTAGGGTTAGGAGACGGGGAAGGTTTAGGGTCCAGGTGAGGGTACGACAACGCTTTAGGGGGAGCGTACGTGTGAGGGCGCGGGTTAGTGTCAGCGTACGGGTTAGGATTAGGGGACGGGTGAGGGTCAGGCTTCGGGGAAGGGTTAGGGTTAGGTTTCGGGCTAGGGTTAGGGTTAGGGGACGGGGACGGTTTAGGGTCCAGGTGAGGGTACGACAACGCTTTAGGGGGAGCGTACGTGTGAGGGCGCGGGTTAGTGTCAGCGTACGGGTTAGGATTAGGGGATGGCTGAGGGTCAGGCTTCGGGGAAGGGTTAGGGTTAGGGTTCGGGCTACGGTTAGGGTTAGGGAATGGGGATGGTTTAGGGTCCAGGTGAGGGTACGACAACGCTTTACGGGGAGCGTACGTGTGAGAGCGCGGCTTAGTGTCAGCGTACGGGTTAGGATTAGGGGACGGGTGAGGGTCAGGCTTCGGGGAAGGGTTAGGGTTAGGGTTCGGGCTAGGTTTAGGGTTAGGGGACGGGGACGGTTTAGGGTCCAGGTGAGCATACGACAACGCTTCAGGGGGAGCGTACGTGGTAGGGCGCGGGTTAGTGTCAGCGTACGGATTAGGATTAGGGGACGGGTGAGTGTCAGGCTTCGGGGAAGGGTTAGGGTTAGGGTTCGGGCTAGGGTTAGGGTTAGGGGACGGGGACGGTTTAGGGTCCAGGTGAGGGTACGACAACGCTTTAGGGGGAGCGTACGTGTGAGGGCGCGGGTTAGTGTCAGCGTACGGGTTAGGATTAGGGGATGGCTGAGGGTCAGGCTTCGGGGAAGGGTTAGGGTTAGGGTTCGGGCTAGGGTTAGGGTTAGGGGATGGGGACGGTTTAGGGTCCAGGTGAGGGTACGACAACGCTTTCGGGGGAGCGTACGTGTGAGAGCGCGGGTTAGTGTCAGCGTACGGGTTAGGATTAGGGGACGGGTGAGGGTCAGGCTTCGGGGAGGGGTTAGGGTAAGGGTTCGGGCTAGGGTTAGGGTTAGGGGACGGGGACGGTTTAGGGTCCAGGTGAGGGTACGACAACGCTTCAGGGGGAGCGTACGTGTGAGGGCGCGGGTTAGTGTCAGCGTACGGATTAGGATTAGGGGACGGGTGAGGGTCAGGCTTCGGGGAAGGGTTAGGGTTAGGGTTCGGGCTAGGGTTAGGGTTAGGTGACGGGGACGGTTTAGGGTCCAGGTGAGGGTACGACAACGGTTTAGGGGGAGCGTACGTGTGAGGGCGCGGCTTAGTGTCAGCGTACGGGTTAGGATTAGGGGACGGGTGAGGGTCAGGCTTCGGGGAAGGGTTAGGGTTAGGGTTCGGCCAGGGTTAGCGTTAGGGGACGGGGACGGTTTAGGGTCCAGGTGAGGGTACGACAACGCTTTAGGGGGAGCGAACGTGTGAGGGCGCGGGTTAGTGTCAGTGTACGGTTTAGGATTAGGGGACAGGTGAGGGTCAGGCTTCGGGGAACGGTTAGGGTTAGGGTTCGGGCTAGGGTTAGGGTTAGGGGACGGGGACGGTTTAGGGTCCAAGTGAGGGTACGACAACACTCTAGGGGGAGCGTACGTGTGAGGGCGCGGGTTAGTGTCAGCGTACGGGTTAGGATTAGGGGACGTGTGAGGGTCTGGCTTCGGGGAAGGGTTAGGGTTAGGGTTCGGGCTAGGGTTAGGGTTAGGGGACGGGAACGGTTTAGGGTCCAGGTGAGGGTACGACAACGCTTTAGGGGGAGCGTACGTGTGAGGGCGTGGGTTAGTGTCAGCGTACGGGTTAGGATTAGGGGATGGCTGAGGGTCAGGCTTCGGGGAAGGGTTAGGGTTAGGGTTCGGGCTACGGTTAGGGTTAGGGGATGGGGACGGTTTAGGGTCCAGGTGAGGGTACGACAACGCTTTAGGGGGAGCGTACGTGTGAGGGCGCGGCTTAGTGTCAGCGTACGGGTTAGGATTAGGGGACGGGTGAGGGTCAGGCTTCGGGGAAGGGTTAGGGTTAGGGTTCGGGCTAGGGTTAGGGTTAGGGGACGGGGACGGTTTAGGGTCCAGGTGAGGGTACGACAACGCTTCAGGGGGAGCGTACGTGTGAGGGCGCGGATTAGTGTCAGCGTACGGATTAGGATTAGGGGACGGGTGAAGGTCAGGCTTCGGGGAAGGGTTAGGGTTAGGGTTCGGGCTAGGGTTAGGGTTAGGGGACGGGGACGGTTTAGGGTCCAGCTGAGGGTACGACAACGCTTTAGGGGGAGCGTACGTGTGAGGGCGCGGGTTAGTGTCAGCGTACGGGTTAGGATTAGGGGACGGGTGAGGGTCAGGCTTCTGGGAAGGGTTAGGGTCAGGGTTCGGGCTAAGGTTAGGGTTAGGGGACGGGGACGGTTTAGGGTCCAGGTGAGGGTACGACAACGCTTTAGGGGGAGCGTACGTGTGAGGGCGCGGGTTAGTGTCAGCGTACGGGTTAGGATTAGGGGATGGGTGAGGGTCAGGCTTCGGGGAAGGGTTAGGGTTAGGGTTCGGGCTAGGGTTAGGGTTAGGGGACGGGGACGGTTTAGGGTCCAGGTGAGGGTACGACAACGCTTTAGGGGGAGCGTACGTGTGAGGGCGCGGGTTAGTGTCAGCGTACGGGTTAGGATTAGGGGAAGGGTGAGTGTCAGGCTTCGGGGAAGGGTTAGGGTTAGGGTTCGGGCTAGGGTTAGGGTTAGGGGACGGGGACGGTTTAGGGTCCAGGTGAGGGTACGACAACGCTTTAGGGGGAGCGTACGTGTGAGGGCGCGGCTTAGTGTCAGCGTACGGGTTAGGATTAGGGGACGGGTGAGGGTCAGGCTTCGGGGAAGGGTTAGGGTTAGGGTTCGGGCTAGGGTTAGGGTTAGGGGACGGGGACGGTTTAGGGTCCAGGTGTGGGTACGACAACGCTTTAGGGGGAGCGTACGTGTGAGGGCGCGGGTTAGTGTCAGCGTACGGGTTAGGATTAGGGGACGGGTGAGGGTCAGGCTTCGGGGAAGGGTTAGGGTTAGGGTTCGGGCTAGGGTTAGGGTTAGGGGACGGGGACGGTTTAGGGTCCAGGTGAGGGTACGACAACGCTCTAGGGGGAGCGTACGTGTGAGGGCGTGGGTTCGTGTCAGCGTACGGGTTAGGATTAGGGGACGGGTGAGGGTCAGGCTTCGGGGAAGGGTTAGGGCTAGGGTTCGGGCTAGGGTTAGGGTTAGGGGACGGGGACGGTTTAGGGTCCAGGTGAGGGTACGACAACGGTTTAGGCGGAGCGTACGTGTGAGGGCGCGGCTTAGTGTCAGCGTACGGGTTAGGATTAGGGGACGTGTGAGGGTCAGGCTTCGGGGAAGGGTTAGGGTTAGGGTTCGGGCTAGGGTTAGGGTTAGGAGACGGGGAAGGTTTAGGGTCCAGGTGAGGGTACGACAACGCTTTAGGGGGAGCATACGTGTGAGGGCGCGGGTTAGTGTCAGCGTACGGGTTAGGATTAGGGGACGGGTGAGGGTCAGGCTTCGGGGAAGGGTTAGGGTTAGGGTTCGGGCTAGGGTTAGGGTTAGGGGACGGGGACGGTTTAGGGTCCAGGTGAGGGTACGACAACGCTTTAGGGGGAG